>NC_080043.1:82954723-83062753 GCF_012489685.1 Lotus japonicus | reverse complement strand
TCCCTCAGCTATCATCAAAAAATGGTAGTCTTGAAATCGAAACTCCATTTCTGTTAGTCAGAATTTGAGTCAAAAAATCATTATAGGGACCCCTTTCATTAAGAAGCTCTTCCCCTATACTGACGAAAACGGCATCACTGTTCAGCATCTTGGACAGCCTATCTTGTTCAAATTCTCTGAACCTCCCATAGATAAGACTTTGAACGTCATATCCTACAAGGAGAAGCAGATCAACTTCCTCAAGGAAGAAATCTCTTACAGAACCATTGAGGATCAATTGCAACAACCTTCTGTTAAATCAAGGATTGAGAATATTTTGGAAATATTCAATCCAGCATCTGTTCTGATCTACCCAACGCTTTTTGGGAAAGGAGAGCCATATGGTGGAACTTCCTTATGAAAAAGATTTTTCAGACAAACAGATTCCAACCAAGGCTAGGCCTATTCAAATGAATGAAGAACTTCTTCATTTCTGCCAAAAGGAAATCAATGATCTCCTTGAAAAGAAACTTATTCGCAGGAGTAAGAGCCCTTGGTCCTGTGCAGCCTTCTATGTCAACAAACAAGCTGAGATAGAACGGGGAACCCCTAGGCTGGTTATTAACTACAAACCTCTCAATCAAGCCCTTTGTTGGATTAGATATCCTATCCCCAACAAGAAAGATCTCTTAGCCAGACTGCATG
Organism: Lotus japonicus; assembly: GCF_012489685.1. Classification (NCBI taxonomy): domain Eukaryota; kingdom Viridiplantae; phylum Streptophyta; class Magnoliopsida; order Fabales; family Fabaceae; genus Lotus; species Lotus japonicus. The sequence goes on along the minus strand of NC_080043.1, from coordinate 83,062,069 downwards.
ATGCTAAGGTCTTTTCAAAATTCGACATGAAATCTGGATTCTGGCAAATCCAATTGGCAAGAGAAGGATAGGTATAAAACTGCTTTTACTGTTCCTTTTGGGCAGTATGAGTGGAACGTTATGCCTTTTGGGCTAAAGAACGCCCCATCTGAATTCCAAAGGATTATGAACGAAGTCTTCAATCCTTATTCCAAATTCACTATTGTCTACATTGACGATGTTCTAATCTTTTCCCAAACTTTAGATCAACATTTCAAACATCTCAATACGTTCATCTCTGTAATCAAAAGGAATGGCTTGGCTGTATCCAAGACAAAGGTCAGTTTGTTCCAAACCAAAATCAGATTTCTTGGTCACAACATCCACCAAGGAACCATCATTCCTATCAATAGAGCCATCGAGTTCACGGATAAATTCCCTGATCAAATCATGACAAAACCCAACTACAAAGATTCCTGGGTTGTCTCAATTATGTTGCGGACTTCTGTCCTCAACTCAGTACCATAATCAAACCCCTTCATGATAGACTCAAGAAGGATCCTCCACCTTGGTCCGATATTCATACCAATGTGGTCAAACAAATCAAACTTCGTGTCAAGAATCTCCCTTGTCTTTATCTCCCTAATCCTCAAGCTTTCAAAATTATTGAAACTGATGCCTCTGATATTGGCTTTGGTGGTATTTTGAAACAAAAGGTTTTTGACAAGGAACAAATTATTGCTTTTACTTCAAAACATTGGAATCCTGCTCAGCAGAATTATTCTACTGTCAAAAAAGAAGTTTTAGCAATCGTTTTATCTATTTCAAAATTTCAATCTGATTTGATTAATCAAAAATTCTTAGTCCGTGTGGACTGCAAATCTGCGAAAAGAAATCTTACAAAAAGATGTCAAAAACTTAGCTTCAAAACATATCTTTGCCAGATGGCAAGCTATTTTAAGCGTTTTTTGACTTCGATATTGAATATATAAAAGGATCTAACAATTCTCTCCCTGATTTTCTTACTCGTGAATATTTGCAGGGAAGAACCTAACATGGCCTCCAGAGGCCCTCCTCCTCCTCCTCACGAGGAAGAGGCAAAAGCAGGAATAAAGGTATTGTAATCTCTGATCCTTTAATCTTATCTGAGCCCACTGCTCACCAATCTGGACCCACTGTCCAAAAAATTGAGCCCACTGCTCAGACCCAATCTTCCCAACCAAAACAAACTAAAGCAGATTATGCTTTATCCATCCCAACACTCCTTGCCTTCAAACAAGCAGGCTTAGATGAAATACCTCAAGGCCTCACCAAACTTCCAAATAAATCTTGGGCCAGCATCGCAGACAAAGATGATGACCAAGAAATTCAATCCCTCCAAGCTTTTATTGATAGAACCAGAAGCTTAGCAACTTATGATGGGAAAAAACCTGTTGTTGTTGCCCAACCTAGCCCAGTTGCCCGACCTAGCCCAAATTCAGGTTACTTGGCTAAAGAAGATATGAAATTCCAAACCTTCATCGAACCAGAATGGTGGGACAATTCTGGAGGAGTTAACCTGGCCAATAAAATTGGTACCAAGCTCTTCCCAAGTCATCTTGATCCCACTCACCCAATCAAAAACCAAAGATTCTATGAGTTTATTTTGGTTGACACAAACAGTGTGGAAATCAAACATTTCAGGGATAAAAATGATAATTCCCTGATTACCCATTCTACACTACAAATCCTCCGTGTCCTTCGTCCCAAGGACTTTGGACCAAATCCAAACAGTTACAAAAAGTTCTCCCAGAATTTCGACCCAGTTGGTTTTAATTATTGGGACTATATCAGGGCTTGGGATAATATAATCCTTGGTCTGCAAAATAAAAGTTTCAAACATTCTTGGCTCATTTATTTTAAATGGACCAACAAATATTCTTTTTCCAAATTGGTTTCATTCATGGTGGAGCTTCTTTGGACCTACAGCTGAAATTTTCCCCTCTGAAGTTCTTGAGGGATACAATCACTTCATTAAACACTGGAACAAAGAGTTGAACAATTATCCAGATTGTTTAAACTTTTTTACAATCTTTTCCCTCTCTTGGGTGTTCTCTTGGCGTTATGGTCTTAAGACCAAAACCCAACCAATCCTTTACAAACAGGCTCTCATCAAATGGTGGAAAATCTTTGATGCGACAAAAGCCCACAAAGAAAATGTGAGCCAATGGTTCAAAACCAACCAGAAATATCTCAAGCATGCAAGTCCGCAAACCAGCCTCTTGCTAAATCAAAAGGCCCACATCACAGCGGCCCTTGCAGGAGCTTCAACAGAAGAAGACTTGCTAAGGAATCTTCAATCTGCTCTTCAATTATTGAAGGAGCCAATTGAGCAGGCCTCATCTTCAAAGGCCCCCCAACACAAAGTCTCCGAGCCATCCTCTCTTGGGTCGTCAGATTTTGTCCAAACCACAGAATCAGATGATGATGACTTCTGCTAAGTTTGTCGTCTTGTAATCATTTTATTCTGTAATAATTCAATTTTTGTACTGTAGCAACAGTAAAATTGACTTTTTACTGTAGCAAATAGTGCCAGTCAAATAGTACCATCTACCGGAACTATTCAACCGGAACTATTCAAACAGTGTCCAATCTTTTCTTTAAATAGGCTCATTCTGAACCTTGTTAATCAGAGTCGGATAGAGCTTAGATAGAGAGTTTAGAGAGAGAAACACTGAGAGAATTCCTTCTGTAAGTTCTCCTTCAGTTTTCCTTTCTTTCAATCTTTTCTGTTTTTAAGTTTCAGTTTTTCAGTTTTTAAGTTTCAGCTTTGTAATCTGTGTTTATGTAATATATATCTTGTTCAAGTTTTATTTTTCTGTTCATGGAAGGCGGAGCCTCCTGTTTTAATTCTTTCTGTTTATGGAAGGCTGAGCCTCCTGTTTTAATTCCTGTTTTTAATTTCTGCAATTTAATTTTCTGCAAAAAGCCCCTCCGTGGTGGCGTCCTACTTCTCTTAATCCTCTTCTCATCCCCCTCCTTCTGCTTCCGACCCCCTCTTGGTATCAGAGCCTGATGGGGAAGTAGGAACATGCTAAATATGTTAGATATAAGTTGTTTCTCTGTTCTGTTCTTATATAATTAAGCACTATGGTCGGGATCTGGACTGGTAGTACACTTTTGAACTAAACTAAAATGAAAGCTCTTTTGAACATCTTCTAGGATTATTACTATTCAGACTTATGATCATCTCTGCAGCGGAGGCGTTGAAGGCAGTAAGTCCCTGTGTGGCAGTAAGTCTATATTGGCCATACTACAGACATGTTATTAAGTTCTGAATATTTTTAATGTCCTTGTTTAGTTTCTTTTTGTGGTGGCTTAAGTCTGATCCAGATCTATACTGCTCAACTATTAAGAACAACGCAGAACCTAACTTATATTTCTAATTTATTTATCTGTTTCTATAGAACCAGGTGATGGCGATGATACTTACGGGTGAGGAAGATCTATCTTTCTTGATGCTTCACTCTTTCTCTTCTAAGCTTTCTTTCAGATCTTCCCAACCCTCTTCTTCTTCTATCGATCATCCTCATCAATCCAATCAATTATCCAAATCTGTCTTCAAAGAAGAAATTCATTTTGAAGATATCAATCAAGATCTTGACAACTGGGAAATTCCAAAAATTTCTCATGCTGAGATCTACAAACCAAACGGATCCTTTTTCAAACGATCAGATTTCATTATATAAACCGTTGAGCAAACCTACAAGCTCAGATCTGATGATGAAGAAATCCATCTGCTTTCTGAGAAAAGCATCAAAGAACATATCAGCAAGAACTTCAACTATCTTCATATAGGTAGTGTTCAAGTTGGTCTTAAACCCCTAACCAGGAAATCTCTTGACATCGCTGTACTCCTTTGTCTTAGGGATGTTAGACATAATCAATTCCATGACTCCCTCTTAGGAACGGTTGAAACCAGCCTGAGTAATGGACCAATCTTTTTCAATTGCTTCCCAGATCTAACTGTTAGTCTGGAAGATAAAAACATCCTTGATGTCCTCTTCCTAAATATCAAGCTTCACGGCCTTGATATGAAAGAAGATTCCATTCCAATCTCTTTGATCTACAGGGTTCAATACAAGGTAATGAACTCTATCAAATCTTATTTCTTGCGAACCAATTGTGAGAAATCTGGAGAAACTACCCTCTTCCTCACAGATTATGATAAGGCCAATGTTATTGTGCCCAAAACCATCCAATGGAGTGATATCACCCTTCCAGAAAAATGGTCTTTGGAAAAGGCTACTCCAGCCCAACCTGCTGAAACTCCTGAGTTTCGTGAAATCATCCAACACCAATCTGGCCAAGTAGATCTCATCTTTGATAGGAGAAATTCCTTCTCTATCCCTAGATCTATTAGGACGTCCTCAAATGATTTCCAATCCGCCATGTCTAGAAGATCTTTTTCTATGACTAGAAGGAACCAGCCTGAGTCTAGTGCTCGACCTTCCCTCTCTCATGACGGATCTACTATCCATTTAGCTGGATATGTCAATACCACTCCTGTCAAGACTACCTATGACAAGAGTAATGAAGATCATCAATCCACCTTATCTCCAACGTATTCTTCTCTAGAAACCCCTGGAGAGACTTCTGATTTCATTGGAGCAATTACTTCCGAATTTGTCATTGACAAAGAAGGTATCCGAGCAGACTTTTACTCTGACCAATGGACTCAGCAAAGAAAATGGTTCTTTGCAAAGTATCAGGGTGAAAAGAGAAAGAAGATCCAAGAAAAATTCTATGGGTTCCTTGAGAAAACCCAGCAAAACATCTTCTTTTTTGAATGGTTTCAAGATTATGCCAACAAGAATTGGAAATCTTACCCCTTCCAAATTGACATGGTTAAATGGCAGCATAAGGATGGAAAAGAAACCCTTTCTAACCTGCCACCTAAAACTCCTTTCCTTCTTAAAGGAGCTTAATCTACACCTGTCCTAGCTTCTCCCTTCAAGACTAGGAAAGAAGAAGGTGATGTCACTGGTAAAGACATCAAAGACCTCATGGAACAATCCAATTATACCAATAAGTATCTTCAAATCCTTGGAGAATCCCAAGTGCAGGATTCCTCTTCCAGGAAAGGAAAAGAAAAGGTCAAGATTGAACCTTCCTCTTCCAATCTTGATATCCCTAAAGGATGTCAACTTGAAAAACCTCTTTTCAAACCTTTTCAAATCAGTAGCCGTTCCAGACACTCGGCTCAAACTCTTCGAGCAAAAAAGGAATCTGACAATGAGCTCCTCCAAAAGGTGGTAGAGCAACTTCAGCTTCTCAAACAAGTTATTCCTGAGACTCCGGAACCTCCTGAGACTCCGGAACCTACTCCGGAAGCAGTTTCTAATCCCACTATTACTGCTCCTCCAAAAACTCGTACTTCTACTCGTAATACCTCTACTTCTTTAAATAATATTGAAGATGGTAAGGTTGAGTCTGATTCTGATATTCAATCTATGAAGTCTGACGTTCAATCTATCAAAAGTATTCCGGTCAATACTGTCATTCACAATTCTAAGAATCAGTGAAGAAAAGAAACCAAGCTCTACTATCCTAGAGCTACTGCTCCTGATCTTCTTTTAGAAGAATCTTCAAACTTCAAAAGCTTCAGTGCCAACAATGTCTATGAATGGAATATTGATGGTGAAAACGAGTATGGCATCACCAAAATCCTCCAAAATATGACTATGGTAGCCACTGCCTATGTTACCGCCAACAATTGTCCTGAATCTCTTATCGTTGAAGTCTTGGTTGCTGGTTTCTGTGGCCAGCTCAAAGGTTGGTGGGATAATTATCTCACTCAAGACGAGAAGGATCAGATCTTGACCGCTGTCAAGACTGATGAAGAAGGCAATCCTATCATGGAAGATGGCAAATTCATCTCTGATGCTGTCAACTCCTTAATCTTTACCATAGCCCAACATTTTGTTGGAGATCCTTCCCTCATCAAGGACAGATCTGGTGATCTTTTGTCCAATCTTAAGTGCAAATCTTTGGGTGATTTCAGATGGTATAAGGATACCTTCCTAACCAGGGTTTACACCCGTGAAGACAGCCAACAAGCCTTCTGGAAAGAGAAATTCCTGGCCGGTCTTCCTAAATCTTTTGGCGACAAAGTTCGTGAGAAACTTAGAAGCCAAAATCCGGGGGGAGAAATCCCATATCACACCCTTAGTTATGGACAGCTCATAGCTATCATTCAAAGAGTTGCTCTCAAAATCTGTCAGGATGACAAAATCCAACAGCAACTCACTAAGGAGAAGTCTCAGAATCGCAGGGATTTGGGTACTTTCTGCGAACAATTCGGAATTCAAGGTTGTCCCAAGAAACCTAAACCCAGAAAGCAAGATCCTCCTCCCAAACAACAATGGAGAAAGAGATCTAGCAGGAATGATCATAGGAAACCCAAGCCTAGATCAAAACCCCAATCTTCGCAAATTCCAAAGAACCCTCCTGAGACTAGACCCTCTCAAGGAAAAGATGTTACCTGCTACAACTGCGGCAAGCCGGGCCATATTAGCAGGTATTGCAGACTCAAAAGGAGAATCTCTGAGCTTCATCTTGAACCTGAGATCGAGGACAAGATCAACAATCTCCTCATTCAAACTTCTGATGAAGAAGAATCTAATCCTTCGGATTCTGAGGTCTCTGAAGACCTAAATCAAATTAAGAATGATGATTCTCAATCATCATCTTCCGTCAATACCTTGTCCATCAACACTTTGACCAATGAACAAGATCTTCTCTTCAGGGCCATTAATTCTATCCCTGATCCTGAGGAAAAGAAAATCTATTTGGAACGCCTCAGGTCTACTCTTGAAGATAGGCCTCCCAAAAGTCCTATAACCACCAATAAATTCAATCTTAGAGATACTTTCAAGCGTCTTGAGAAATCTACGGTCAAACCCGTCACTATTCAAGACCTTCAATCTGAAGTCAATTCCCTCAAGACTGAGGTTAAAAGTCTCAAACAAATCCAAAATAGTCAGCAGCTTATCTTAGAAAAACTGACTAGAAATTATGAGGAAGATGATTCTTCTGTACCTGATTCCAATCCTGCTCCTAACAACAATTGCGAAGACTTTCTGGAGAATATTAACCAGGTCACCATTCAGAAATTCTTCATCCATGTCAAAATCCTCATAGGAGATTTTATTCTCGAAATCCCTGCCCTCTTTGACACAGGGGCAGATTCCAGTTGTATCTCGGAGGGACTCATTCCCACCAGATATTTTGAGAAAACTACTGAGAAGCTCAGCGCTGCTGAAGGATCTAGACTAAAGATCAAGTATAAAATCCCCTCAGCTATCATCAAAAATGGTAGTCTTGAAATCGAAACTCCATTTCTGTTAGTCAGAAATTTGAGTCAAAAAATCATTATAGGGACCCCTTTCATTAAGAAGCTCTTCCCCTATAATACTGACGAAAACGGCATCACTGTTCAGCATCTTGGACAGCCTATCTTGTTCAAATTCTCTGAACCTCCCATAGATAAGACTTTGAACGTCATATCCTACAAGGAGAAGCAGATCAACTTCCTCAGGGAAGAAATCTCTTACAGAACCATTGAGGATCAATTGCAACAACCTTCTGTTAAATCAAGGATTGAGAATATTTTGGAAAATATTCAATCCAGCATCTGTTCTGATCTACCCAACGCTTTTTGGGAAAGGAAGAGCCATATGGTGGAACTTCCTTATGAAAAAGATTTTTCAGACAAACAGATTCCAACTAAGGCTAGGCCTATTCAAATGAATGAAGAACTTCTTCATTTCTGCCAAAAGGAAATCAATGATCTCCTTGAAAAGAAACTTATTCGCAAGAGTAAGAGCCCTTGGTCCTGTGCAGCCTTCTATGTCAACAAACAAGCTGAGATAGAACGGGGAACCCCTAGGCTGGTTATTAACTACAAACCTCTCAATCAAGCCCTTTGTTGGATTAGATATCCTATCCCCAACAAGAAAGATCTCTTAGCCAGACTGCATGATGCTAAGGTCTTTTCAAAATTCGACATGAAATCTGGATTCTGGCAAATCCAATTGCAAGAGAAGGATAGGTATAAAACTGCTTTTACTGTTCCTTTTGGGCAGTATGAGTGGAACGTTATGCCTTTTGGGCTAAAGAACGCCCCATCTGAATTCCAAAGGATTATGAACGAAATCTTCAATCCTTATTCCAAATTCACTATTGTCTACATTGACGATGTTCTAATCTTTTCCCAAACTTTAGATCAACATTTCAAACATCTCAATACGTTCATCTCTGTAATCAAAAGGAATGGCTTGGCTGTATCCAAGACAAAGGTCAGTTTGTTCCAAACCAAAATCAGATTTCTTGGTCACAACATCCACCAAGGAACCATCATTCCTATCAATAGAGCCATCGAGTTCACGGATAAATTCCCTGATCAAATCATTGACAAAACCCAACTACAAAGATTCCTGGGTTGTCTCAATTATGTTGCGGACTTCTGTCCTCAACTCAGTACCATAATCAAACCCCTTCATGATAGACTCAAGAAGGATCCTCCACCTTGGTCCGATATTCATACCAATGTGGTCAAACAAATCAAACTTCGTGTCAAGAATCTCCCTTGTCTTTATCTCCCTAATCCTCAAGCTTTCAAAATTATTGAAACTGATGCCTCTGATATTGGCTTTGGTGGTATTTTGAAACAAAAGGTTTTTGACAAGGAACAAATTATTGCTTTTACTTCAAAACATTGGAATCCTGCTCAACAGAATTATTCTACTGTCAAAAAAGAAGTTTTAGCAATCGTTTTATCTATTTCAAAATTTCAATCTGATTTGATTAATCAAAAATTCTTAGTCCGTGTAGACTGCAAATCTGCGAAAGAAATCTTACAAAAAGATGTCAAAAACTTAGCTTCAAAACATATCTTTGCCAGATGGCAAGCTATTTTAAGCGTTTTTGACTTCGATATTGAATATATAAAAGGATCTAACAATTCTCTCCCTGATTTTCTTACTCGTGAATATTTGCAGGGAAGAACCTAACATGGCCTCCAGAGGCCCCTCCTCCTCCTCCTCACGAGGAAGAGGCAAAAGCAGAGAAAGGAATAAAGGTATTGTAATCTCTGATCCTTTAATCTTATCTGAGCCCACTGCTCACCAATCTGGACCCACTGTCCAAAAAATTGAGCCCACTGCTCAGACCCAATCTTCCCAACCAAAACAAACTAAAGCAGATTATGCTTTATCCATCCCAACACTCCTTGCCTTCAAACAAGCAGGCTTAGATGAAATACCTCAAGGCCTCACCAAACTTCCAAATAAATCTTGGGCCAGCATCGCCGACAAAGATGATGACCAAGAAATTCAATCCCTCCAAGCTTTTATTGATAGAACCAGAAGCTTAGCAACTTATGATGGGAAAAAACCTGTTGTTGTTGCCCAACCTAGCCCAGTTGCACGACCTAGCCCAAATTCAGGTTACTTGGCTAAAGCAGATATGAAATTCCAAACCTTCATCGAACCAGAATGGTGGGACAATTCTGGAGGAGTTAACCTGGCCAATAAAATTGGTACCAAGCTCTTCCCAAGTCATCTTGATCCCACACACCCAATCAAAAACCAAAGATTCTATGAGTTTATTTTGGTTGACACAAACAGTGTGGAAATCAAACATTTTAGGGATAAAAATGATAATTCCCTAATTACCCATTCTACACTACAAATCCTCCGTGTCCTTCGTCCCAAGGACTTTGGACCAAATCCAAACAGTTACAAAAAGTTCTCCCAGAATTTCGACCCAGTTGGTTTTAATTATTGGGACTATATCAGGGCTTGGGATAATATAATCCTTGGTCTGCAAAACAAAAGTTTCAAACATTCTTGGCTCATTTATTTTAAATGGACCAACAAATATTCTTTTCCAAATTGGTTTCATTCATGGTGGAGCTTCTTTGGACCTACAGCTGAAATTTTCCCCTCTGAAGTTCTTGAGGGATACAATCACTTCATTAAACACTGGAACAAAGAGTTGAACAATTATCCAAATCCAATCCAATTTAAGACCAACTTGAACACTACCTATATGAAGATAGTTGAAGTTCTTGCTGATATGTTCTTTGATGCTTTTCTCGGAAAGCATATGGATTTCTTCATCATCATATCTGAGCTTGTAGGTTTGCTCAACGGTTTTGATAATGAAATCTGATCGTTTGAAAAAGGATCCGTTAGGTTTGTAGATCTCAGCATGAGAAATTTTTGGAATTTCCCAGTTGTCAAGATCTTGATTGATATCTTCAAAATGAATTTCTTCTTTGAAGACAGATTTGGATAATTGATTGGATTGATGAGGATGATCGATAGAAGAAGAAGAGGGTTGGGAAGATCTGAAAGAAAGCTTAGAAGAGAAAGAGCGAAGCATCTGATAGTAGAGCTTGGTTTCTTTTCTCCACTGATTCTTAGAATTGTGAATGACAGTATTGACCGGAATACTTTTGATAGATTGAACGTCAGACTTCATAGATTGAATATCAGAATCAGACTCAACCTTACCATCTTCAATATTATTTAAAGAAGTAGAGGTATTACGAGTAGAAGTACGAGTTTTTGGAGGAGCAGTAATAGTGGGATTAGAAACTGCTTCCGGAGTAGGTTCCGGAGTCTCAGGAGGTTCCGGAGTCTCTGGAATAACTTGTTTGAGAAGCTGAAGTTGCTCTACCACCTTTTGGAGGAGCTCATTGTCAGATTCCTTTTTTGCTCGAAGAGTTTGAGCCGAGTGTCTGGAACGGCTACTGATTTGAAAAGGTTTGAAAAGAGGTTTTTCAAGTTGACATCCTTTAGGGATATCAAGATTGGAAGAGGAAGGTTCAATCTTGACCTTTTCTTTTCCTTTCTTGGAAGAGGAATCCTGCACTTGGGATTCTCCAAGGATTTGAAGATACTTATTGGTATAATTGGATTGTTCCATGAGGTCTTTGATAGAGCTTAGATAGAGAGTTTAGAGAGAGAAACACTGAGAGAATTATTTGTTGGTCCATTTAAAATAAATGAGCCAAGAATGTTTGAAACTTTTGTTTTGCAGACCAAGGATTATATTATCCCAAGCCCTGATATAGTCCCAATAATTAAAACCAACTGGGTCGAAATTCTGGGAGAACTTTTTGTAACTGTTTGGATTTGGTCCAAAGTCCTTGGGACGAAGGACACGGAGGATTTGTAGTGTAGAATGGGTAATTAGGGAATTATCATTTTTATCCCTAAAATGTTTGATTTCCACACTGTTTGTGTCAACCAAAATAAACTCATAGAATCTTTGGTTTTTGATTGGGTGAGTGGGATCAAGATGACTTGGGAAGAGCTTGGTACCAATTTTATTGGCCAGGTTAACTCCTCCAGAATTGTCCCACCATTCTGGTTCGATGAAGGTTTGGAATTTCATATCTGCTTTAGCCAAGTAACCTGAATTTGGGCTAGGTCGGGCAACTGGGCTAGGTTGGGCAACAACAACAGGTTTTTTCCCATCATAAGTTGCTAAGCTTCTGGTTCTATCAATAAAAGCTTGGAGGGATTGAATTTCTTGGTCATCATCTTTGTCTGCGATGCTGGCCCAAGATTTATTTGGAAGTTTGGTGAGGCCTTGAGGTATTTCATCTAAGCCTGCTTGTTTGAAGGCAAGGAGTGTTGGGATGGATAAAGCATAATCTTCTTTAGTTTGTTTTGGTTGGGAAGATTGGGTCTGAGCAGTGGGCTCAATTTTTTGGACAGTGGGTCCAGATTGGTGAGCAGTGGGCTCAGATAAGATTAAAGGATCAGAGATTACAATACCTTTATTCCTTTCTCTGCTTTTGCCTCTTCCTCGTGAGGAGGAGGAGGAGGGGCCTCTGGAGGCCATGTTAGGTTCTTCCCTGCAAATATTCACGAGTAAGAAAATCAGGGAGAGAATTGTTAGATCCTTTTATATATTCAATATCGAAGTCAAAAACGCTTAAAATAGCTTGCCATCTGGCAAAGATATGTTTTGAAGCTAAGTTTTTGACATCTTTTTGTAAGATTTCTTTCGCAGATTTGCAGTCTACACGGACTAAGAATTTTTGATTAATCAAATCAGATTGAAATTTTGAAATAGATAAAACGATTGCTAAAACTTCTTTTTTGACAGTAGAATAATTCTGTTGAGCAGGATTCCAATGTTTTGAAGTAAAAGCAATAATTTGTTCCTTGTCAAAAACCTTTTGTTTCAAAATACCACCAAAGCCAATATCAGAGGCATCAGTTTCAATAATTTTGAAAGCTTGAGGATTAGGGAGATAAAGACAAGGGAGATTCTTGACACGAAGTTTGATTTGTTTGACCACATTGGTATGAATATCGGACCAAGGTGGAGGATCCTTCTTGAGTCTATCATGAAGGGGTTTGATTATGGTACTGAGTTGAGGACAGAAGTCCGCAACATAATTGAGACAACCCAGGAATCTTTGTAGTTGGGTTTTGTCAATGATTTGATCAGGGAATTTATCCGTGAACTCGATGGCTCTATTGATAGGAATGATGGTTCCTTGGTGGATGTTGTGACCAAGAAATCTGATTTTGGTTTGGAACAAACTGACCTTTGTCTTGGATACAGCCAAGCCATTCCTTTTGATTACAGAGATGAACGTATTGAGATGTTTGAAATGTTGATCTAAAGTTTGGGAAAAGATTAGAACATCGTCAATGTAGACAATAGTGAATTTGGAATAAGGATTGAAGATTTCGTTCATAATCCTTTGGAATTCAGATGGGGCGTTCTTTAGCCCAAAAGGCATAACGTTCCACTCATACTGCCCAAAAGGAACAGTAAAAGCAGTTTTATACCTATCCTTCTCTTGCAATTGGATTTGCCAGAATCCAGATTTCATGTCGAATTTTGAAAAGACCTTAGCATCATGCAGTCTGGCTAAGAGATCTTTCTTGTTGGGGATAGGATATCTAATCCAACAAAGGGCTTGATTGAGAGGTTTGTAGTTAATAACCAGCCTAGGGGTTCCCCGTTCTATCTCAGCTTGTTTGTTGACATAGAAGGCTGCACAGGACCAAGGGCTCTTACTCTTGCGAATAAGTTTCTTTTCAAGGAGATCATTGATTTCCTTTTGGCAGAAATGAAGAAGTTCTTCATTCATTTGAATAGGCCTAGCCTTAGTTGGAATCTGTTTGTCTGAAAAATCTTTTTCATAAGGAAGTTCCACCATATGGCTCTTCCTTTCCCAAAAAGCGTTGGGTAGATCAGAACAGATGCTGGATTGAATATTTTCCAAAATATTCTCAATCCTTGATTTAACAGAAGGTTGTTGCAATTGATCCTCAATGGTTCTGTAAGAGATTTCTTCCCTGAGGAAGTTGATCTGCTTCTCCTTGTAGGATATGACGTTCAAAGTCTTATCTATGGGAGGTTCAGAGAATTTGAACAAGATAGGCTGTCCAAGATGCTGAACAGTGATGCCGTTTTCGTCAGTATTATAGGGGAAGAGCTTCTTAATGAAAGGGGTCCCTATAATGATTTTTTGACTCAAATTTCTGACTAACAGAAATGGAGTTTCGATTTCAAGACTACCATTTTTGATGATAGCTGAGGGGATTTTATACTTGATCTTTAGTCTAGATCCTTCAGCAGCGCTGAGCTTCTCAGTAGTTTTCTCAAAATATCTGGTGGGAATGAGTCCCTCCGAGATACAACTGGAATCTGCCCCTGTGTCAAAGAGGGCAGGGATTTCGAGAATAAAATCTCCTATGAGGATTTTGACATGGATGAAGAATTTCTGAATGGTGACCTGGTTAATATTCTCCAGAAAGTCTTCGCAATTGTTGTTAGGAGCAGGATTGGAATCAGGTACAGAAGAATCATCTTCCTCATAATTTCTAGTCAGTTTTTCTAAGATAAGCTGCTGACTATTTTGGATTTGTTTGAGACTTTTAACCTCAGTCTTGAGGGAATTGACTTCAGATTGAAGGTCTTGAATAGTGACGGGTTTGACCGTAGATTTCTCAAGACGCTTGAAAGTATCTCTAAGATTGAATTTATTGGTGGTTATAGGACTTTTGGGAGGCCTATCTTCAAGAGTAGACCTGAGGCGTTCCAAATAGATTTTCTTTTCCTCAGGATCAGGGATAGAATTAATGGCCCTGAAGAGAAGATCTTGTTCATTGGTCAAAGTGTTGATGGACAAGGTATTGACGGAAGATGATGATTGAGAATCATCATTCTGAATTTGATTTAGGTCTTCAGAGACCTCAGAATCCGTAGGATTAGATTCTTCTTCATCAGAAGTTTGAATGAGGAGATTGTTGATCTTGTCCTCGATCTCAGGTTCAAGATGAAGCTCAGAGATTCTCCTTTTGAGTCTGCAATACCTGCTAATATGGCCCGGCTTGCCGCAGTTGTAGCAGGTAACATCTTTTCCTTGAGAGGGTCTAGTCTCAGGAGGGTTCTTTGGAATTTGCGAAGATTGGGGTTTTGATCTAGGCTTGGGTTTCCTATGATCATTCCTGCTAGATCTCTTTCTCCATTGTTGTTTGGGAGGAGGATCTTGCTTTCTGGGTTTAGGTTTCTTGGGACAACCTTGAATTCCGAATTGTTCGCAGAAAGTACCCAAATCCCTGCGATTCTGAGACTTCTCCTTAGTGAGTTGCTGTTGGATTTTGTCATCCTGACAGATTTTGAGAGCAACTCTTTGAATGATAGCTATGAGCTGTCCATAACTAAGGGTGTGATATGGGATTTCTCCCCCCGGATTTTGGCTTCTAAGTTTCTCACGAACTTTGTCGCCAAAAGATTTAGGAAGACCGGCCAGGAATTTCTCTTTCCAGAAGGCTTGTTGGCTGTCTTCACGGGTGTAAACCCTGGTCAGGAAGGTATCCTTATACCATCTGAAATCACCCAAAGATTTGCACTTCAGATTGGACAAAAGATCACCAGATCTGTCATTGATGAGGGAAGGATCTCCAACAAAATGTTGGGCTATGGTAAAGATTAAGGAGTTGACAGCATCAGAGATGAATTTGCCATCTTCCATGATAGGATTACCTTCTTCATCAGTCTTGACAGCGGTCAAGATCTAATCCTTCTCGTCTTGAGTGAGATAATTATCCCACCAACCTTTGAGCTGGCCACAGAAACCAGCAACCAAGACTTCAACGATAAGAGATTCAGGACAATTGTTGGCGGTAACATAGGCAGTGGCTACCATAGTCATATTTTGGAGGATTTTGGTGATGCCATACTCGTTTTCACCATCAATATTCCATTCATAGACATTGTTGGCACTGAAGCTTTTGAAGTTTGAAGATTCTTCTAAAAGAAGATCAGGAGCAGTAGCTCTAGGATAGTAGAGCTTGGTTTCTTTTCTCCACTGATTCTTAGAATTGTGAATGACAGTATTGACCGGAATACTTTTGATAGATTGAACGTCAGACTTCATAGATTGAATATCAGAATCAGACTCAACCTTACCATCTTCAATATTATTTAAAGAAGTAGAGGTATTACGAGTAGAAGTACGAGTTTTTGGAGGAGGAGGAGCAGTAATAGTGGGATTAGAAACTGCTTCCGGAGTAGGTTCCGGAGTCTCAGGAGGTTCCGGAGTCTCAGGAATAACTTGTTTGAGAAGCTGAAGTTGCTCTACCACCTTTTGGAGGAGCTCATTGTCAGATTCCTTTTTTGCTCGAAGAGTTTGAGCCGAGTGTCTGGAACGGCTACTGATTTGAAAAGGTTTGAAAAGAGGTTTTTCAAGTTGACATCCTTTAGGGATATCAAGATTAGAAGAGGAAGGTTCAATCTTGACCTTTTCTTTTCCTTTCCTGGAAGAGGAATCCTGCACTTGGGACTCTCCAAGAATTTGAAGATACTTATTGGTATAATTGGATTGTTCCATGAGGTCTTTGATGTCTTTACCAGTGACATCACCTTCTTCTTTCCTAGTCTTGAAGGGAGAAGCTAGGACAGGTGTAGATTGAGCTCCTTTAAGAAGGAAAGGAGTTTTAGGTGGCAGGTTAGAAAGGGTTTCTTTTCCATCCTTATGCTGCCATTTAACCATGTCAATTTGGAAGGGGTAAGATTTCCAATTCTTGTTGGCATAATCTTGAAACCATTCAAAAAAGAAGATGTTTTGCTGGGTTTTCTCAAGGAACCCATAGAATTTTTCTTGGATCTTCTTTCTCTTTTCACCCTGATACTTTGCAAAGAACCATTTTCTTTGCTGAGTCCATCAGTCAGAGTAGAAATCTGCCTTGATACTTCCTTTGTCGATGACGAATTCAGTAGTGATTGCTCCAATGAAATCAGAAGTTTCTCCAGGGGTTTCTAGAGAAGAATACGTTGGAGATAAGGTGAATTGATGATCTTCATCACCCTTGTCATAGGTAGTCTTGACAGGAGTGGTATTGACATATCCAGCTAAATGGATAGTAGATCTGTCATGAGAGAGGGAAGGTCGAGCACTAGACTCAGGCTGGTTCCTTCTAGTCATAGAAAAAGATCTTCTAGACATGGCGGATTGGAAATCATTTGAGGACGTCCTAATAGATCTAGGGATAGAGAAGGAATTTCTCCTATCAAAGATGAGATCTACTTGGCCAGATTAGTGTTGGATGATTTCACGAAACTCAGGAGTTTCAGCAGGTTGGGCTGGAGTAGCCTTTTCCAAAGACCATTTTTCTGGAAGGGTGATATCACTCCATTGGATGGTTTTGGGCACAATAACATTGGCCTTATCATAATCTGTGAGGAAGAGGGTAGTTTCTCCAGATTTCTCACAATTGGTTCGCAAGAAATAAGATTTGATAGAGTTCATTACCTTGTATTGAACCCTGTAGATCAAAGAGATTGGAATGGAATCTTCTTTCATATCAAGGCCGTGAAGCTTGATATTTAGGAAGAGGACATCAAGGATGTTTTTATCTTCCAGACTAACAGTTAGATCTGGGAAGCAATTGAAAAAGATTGGTCCATTACTCAGGCTGGTTTCAACCGTTCCTAAGAGGGAGTCATGGAATTGATTATGTCTAACATCCCTAAGACAAAGGAGTACAGCGATGTCAAGAGATTTCCTAGTTAGGGGTTTAAGACCAACTTGAACACTACCTATATGAAGATAGTTGAAGTTCTTGCTGATATGTTCTTTGATGCTTTTCTCAGAAAGCAGATGGATTTCTTCATCATCAGATCTGAGCTTGTAGGTTTGCTCAACGGTTTTGATAATGAAATCTGATCGTTTGAAAAAGGATCCGTTTGGTTTGTAGATCTCAGCATGATAAATTTTTGGAATTTCCCAGTTGTCAAGATCTTGATTGATATCTTCAAAATGAATTTCTTCTTTGAAGACAGATTTGGATAATTGATTGGATTGATGAGGATGATCGATAGAAGAAGAAGAGGGTTGGGAAGATCTGAAAGAAAGCTTAGAAGAGAAAGAGCGAAGCATCAAGAAAGATAGATCTTCCTCACCCGTAAGTATCATCGCCATCACCTGGTTCTATAGAAACAGATAAATAAATTAGAAATATAAGTTAGGTTCTGCGTTGTTCTTAATAGTTGAGCAGTATAGATCTGGATCAGACTTAAGCCACCACAAAAAGAAACTAAACAAGGACATTAAAAATATTCAGAACTTAATAACATGTCTGTAGTATGGCCAATATAGACTTACTGCCACACAGGGACTTACTGCCTTCAACGCCTCCGCTGCAGAGATGATCATAAGTCTGAATAGTAATAATCCTAGAAGATGTTCAAAAGAGCTTTCATTTTAGTTTAGTTCAAAAGTGTACTACCAGTCCAGATCCCGACCATAGTGCTTAATTATATAAGAACAGAACAGAGAAACAACTTATATCTAACATATTTAGCATGTTCCTACTTCCCCATCAGGCTCTGATACCAAGAGGGGGTCGTAGGAACATGCTAAATATGTTAGATATAAGTTGTTTCTCTGTTCTGTTCTTATATAATTAAGCACTATGGTCGGGATCTAGACTGGTAGTACACTTTTGAACTAAACTAAAATGAAAGCTCTTTTGAACATCTTCTAGGATTATTACTATTCAGACTTATGATCATCTCTGCAGCGGAGGCGTTGAAGGCAGTAAGTCCCTGTGTGGCAGTAAGTCTATATTAGCCATACTACAGACATGTTATTAAGTTCTGAATATTTTTAATGTCCTTGTTTAGTTTCTTTTTGTGGTGGCTTAAGTCTGATCCAGATCTATACTGCTCAACTATTAAGAACAACGCAGAACCTAACTTATATTTCTAATTTATTTATCTGTTTCTATAGAACCAGGTGATGGCGATGATACTTACGGGTGAGGAAGATCTATCTTTCTTGATGCTTCGCTCTTTCTCTTCTAAGCTTTCTTTCAGATCTTCCCAACCCTCTTCTTCTTCTATCGATCATCCTCATCAATCCAATCAATTATCCAAATCTGTCTTCAAAGAAGAAATTCATTTTGAAGATATCAATCAAGATCTTGACAACTGGGAAATTCCAAAAATTTCTCATGCTGAGATCTACAAACCAAACGGATCCTTTTTCAAACGATCAGATTTCATTATATAAACCGTTGAGCAAACCTACAAGCTCAGATCTGATGATGAAGAAATCCATCTGCTTTCTGAGAAAAGCATCAAAGAACATATCAGCAAGAACTTCAACTATCTTCATATAGGTAGTGTTCAAGTTGGTCTTAAACCCCTAACCAGGAAATCTCTTGACATCGCTGTACTCCTTTGTCTTAGGGATGTTAGACATAATCAATTCCATGACTCCCTCTTAGGAACGGTTGAAACCAGCCTGAGTAATGGACCAATCTTTTTCAATTGCTTCCCAGATCTAACTGTTAGTCTGGAAGATAAAAACATCCTTGATGTCCTCTTCCTAAATATCAAGCTTCACGGCCTTGATATGAAAGAAGATTCCATTCCAATCTCTTTGATCTACAGGGTTCAATACAAGGTAATGAACTCTATCAAATCTTATTTCTTGCGAACCAATTGTGAGAAATCTGGAGAAACTACCCTTTTCCTCACAGATTATGATAAGGCCAATGTTATTGTGCCCAAAACCATCCAATGGAGTGATATCACCCTTCCAGAAAAATGGTCTTTGGAAAAGGCTACTCCAGCCCAACCTGCTGAAACTCCTGAGTTTCGTGAAATCATCCAACACCAATCTGGCCAAGTAGATCTCATCTTTGATAGGAGAAATTCCTTCTCTATCCCTAGATCTATTAGGACGTCCTCAAATGATTTCCAATCCGCCATGTCTAGAAGATCTTTTTCTATGACTAGAAGGAACCAGCCTGAGTCTAGAGCTCGACCTTCCCTCTCTCATGACGGATCTACTATCCATTTAGCTGGATATGTCAATACCACTCCTGTCAAGACTACCTATGACAAGGGTGATGAAGATCATCAATCCACCTTATCTCCAACGTATTCTTCTCTAGAAACCCCTGGAGAAACTTCTGATTTCATTGGAGCAATCACTACTGAATTCGTCATCGACAAAGGAAGTATCAAGGCAGATTTCTACTCTGACCGATGGACTCAGCAAAGAAAATGGTTCTTTGCAAAGTATCAGGGTGAAAAGAGAAAGAAGATCCAAGAAAAATTCTATGGGTTCCTTGAGAAAACCCAGCAAAACATCTTCTTTTTTGAATGGTTTCAAGATTATGCCAACAAGAATTGGAAATCTTACCCCTTCCAAATTGACATGGTTAAATGGCAGCATAAGGATGGAAAAGAAACCCTTTCTAACCTGCCACCTAAAACTCCTTTCCTTCTTAAAGGAGCTCAATCTACACCTGTCCTAGCTTCTCCCTTCAAGACTAGGAAAGAAGAAGGTGATGTCACTGGTAAAGACATCAAAGACCTCATGGAACAATCCAATTATACCAATAAGTATCTTCAAATTCTTGGAGAATCCCAAGTGCAGGATTCCTCTTCCAGGAAAGGAAAAGAAAAGGTCAAGATTGAACCTTCCTCTTCTAATCTTGATATCCCTAAAGGATGTCAACTTGAAAAACCTCTTTTCAAACCTTTTCAAATCAGTAGCCGTTCTAGACACTCGGCTCAAACTCTTCGAGCAAAAAAGGAATCTGACAATGAGCTCCTCCAAAAGGTGGTAGAGCAACTTCAGCTTCTCAAACAAGTTATTCCTGAGACTCCGGAACCTCCTGAGACTTCGGAACCTACTCCGGAAGCAGTTTCTAATCCCACTATTACTGCTCCTCCTCCTCCAAAAACTCGTACTTCTACTCGTAATACCTCTACTTCTTTAAATAATATTGAAGATGGTAAGGTTGAGTATATATATATATATATATATATATATATATATATATATATATATATATGGGGAATGCTAACTTACTCCCACTTGATTTTGTGAAGGAGTAAGTTAGCACCCAACACCTTTTTGTTTTGGACAAAAAAGCCAAACTTTCTCCTTTTAATAGTAATTTAAGTTAGGGGTATTTATGTAATCATAATTTTGTTTATTCTTAGAATTCACATTTTTCTCTTTCTTCATTTATTACCTACTTTATCTTTCTCTTCCTTCATTCTCCTTCTCCTGCACTTCTCTGTTACTTCCTTCCACACTCTCCGCATCCGACCATCACCCATTACAATCGAAGCCATTAAATCGGTATTGAGGTTTTCATGGACCTAATCAAAACCATTTTCGAAGCCCAGAGGGATTTGCTCTACCAAGTTCCTTTTTTTTTTAATCTTCCGATTGATTTCACCCACTTCACTTGAATAAAAAATGAGATCCAATTGGATCCAGGTGCTTTAACGAAACCCAATTGGACTTTTGTGTTCCATAGTTAAACAGGGAATTAATGTCAAGAAAATATTAGTGAGTAGTTGAAGATGTCAACAAAAAGGTGTTGGGTGCTAACTTACTCCTTCACAAAATCTAGTGGGAGTAAGTTAGCATTCCCTATATATATATATATATATATAATTTTTACAGTGTTATTATAATTATTTTATAATAATATTGTTATCATGAATTTATGCTTCAAAACTCAAACAACACCAATGACAAAAAGAATTGCATAAATGAGATTTATTTTGATGCACGAAAATATTAATACAAATAACAACATCAACATTGCATCGGTCATTCTGAGTATTGAAGATGTCAGCGACAGTGCTAGTGCCATTTACATGGGCAACACCATTGAGGGTAAGTTGAGCCCAACATCCTACAGTAATGACTATATGTGTTATTATTTGTCCTTATTGCATATAATAGATTCCAGTTGTATGACACAAAATATTAAAGAAGAGGTCGATCAAATATAAATATGAGCATTGCATGGGTCCTAGAATGAGAAACGATTTTACAATTTCTTAAAATGAATTACCAATTAACGAATAAGTTTCACATGTACACTACTTACAAAGAAGGGATAGAAAATAGCTCACTTCTCCATCATCGTCATTCTCGTCATTCCTGATACATTCAACAGACATATTTTTAATGAGACCAACACTGATGAACTTGTTGCTCCAAACCCACCCAGTAATGCTTGGTGGCACGACATGCCATATGCACACTTTGCACAACTTAGTAGATTTGATAACAAACATTTAGTACTTACTAATTTTCTAATTTATTTTTATTTTCAAAAAATATGATTTAACACTGGTAGTGCACTCTCGTGCTTCATTTACTTGTGAAATCCACCCACAAGTCAAAGAAAAAGTTGTAACCGGAAACGAAGCTTGTTTAAATAAAAATATCAAGTTGATAATAGAGATGGAGCGTCTGCTGCTATCTTTCAAGCGTGTTTTCTGCAATGATCCTGCTGATGAATACTGAGATAGCGCGGGGCTTCCTAATGATACTGGCCCTGTTTTGTTATTTAGCCCTTTCTTTGTGCTGATAGTTTTTCTTGATTTTCATTGTAACTACTGGTTTACTGTCTTTGCTTTTTGTCTTTCCTTTTAGTTTGTTTGGTTGTAATGAGTAAGTGTTGCTTTTTGTACTCTGGCTCGTGACATTCAATTATTAATATATATTTTTGGTTTTCCAAAAAAATAATAATAGAGCCAGCCTTAAATTCATTCTTCTCAATAATATGGAAACAATTTTGGGATTAAAACTTTAAAGAGCTAGTATAGTAGATTATCAAGCAAAAGGTGACCACATCATTTCAAACTTTTCATCATTATTTCACATGTCTGCCACATCTAATATCCATTCTTCCACCATGATCTTGATTGACAAATCATTTAGCCAACAAATTATAGAAATCCCTCACATCTTTTGCTGCACAAACTGCAAAACAGTGTTGGTTGTTAGAGGTGGGTGACAGTACTATAGAACAAAATTTGTAAAGCAATAAGGTACATTTAACAATACAACCAAGTAAAAGCAATACCTTTGGACGGTACATTTGACAATTTTTTCAGCACCTGTGCGCTGCTATTTTCGGCAAAAGCTTCACACTCTTCAACCCTTTGCTCTTTTTAACCTTCTTAACAATTGTGCCTTCTTTGATTCCATAACGATTGGGAAAGAATTATAGGTTCGAGTACATAGATCCTAGCTATACAACCTCTTAAGAAAAAACCAATAGATTAAATAATATATTGAACACTAATGCATATGCCTAGAGTTTAACATAATATTTTATTGGTCTGCCGAACCTCAACATACAATACAATGAATTAACAGAAAGAGTATATCTGAGTATCTACCTATATTAGCATCAAGTGTCAAGTTGGATGAAGTTACCTAACCTCAATATTCTATATTCCTTGTTTTCTTGGCTTCTTGCTCTGAAAATTGTTAGTTATTCTTTTGGCATGATTGTGTGAATATGAAAATGAATCATGTGAATGCACAAACCACTGTCTCGGCCTCAGATTTAGTTGTTTTTCCTTCATCATTCCTTACTTATGAAGACCCCATCTCTCCAAAATCTACCTCACTACTTTCACTTCCCATCTTTTCTTAGTTCTTATGAAATCAGCAAATGATTTAGCTTGCCTATATGTATTGCAAAGGTGAAAATCATGATCCTATTCCTACCAAAAATTGGCCAATGCGCTGTTAGAACACAATTGTTACATTTTAAGATTTCCTACCTCTTTGGTAAACTACTGACTATTATTTTAAGCTTGCATAACCCCTCAATAGTCAATACGTATGGAAAAAGTCGCAATAGATAAAATGTACTGAGTAATCTGATTTGCTATGGCCTATGGTCTTAAGTTTAGGAGAAGGAATAGAGAAGGAGTTGCCACATCCATGCATCTTTTAGTTTTGATTGGGTTTCATGAATTTTAGGAGTCACTTCAATTTATTTTTTTAGGCGGGGGCTCTTAGGGATTCAGAGCTTAGAGAACAAATTATATCACTTTCAAAGTATTAAAAAAGTTTCTTACTATCTAAAAGTGTTAAATAGAAGAGGAACAAACCAGCAAATAAACCAAAGATCTGTGGAGGTGCCTTGAAATCGAGGCCAAGCCATCAACAAAGACCTTTGCTGCAAATCATAGAATCAAGAGTCAAAGTGATTACTGAATTACACAAAACCATGAAAAACACCAAGAATTTAGGGAGACTAATGCAACCAAATAATGTAATAGCATGCATTCCTAATACAAAACTGAAATTAACTATCAATACTAAAACACTAATATCTATAGATCGCCTAATTATTAGTCACATAAGAACAAAATCAGAGGTAATCAAGTAATTATGTCCATAAACAGCAAAAGGTATACAAAAAAGCAAAGTGAAGGCTAAACTTGGCAGCAGCAGACAAACTGTTCTGTCTTCACTCTTCACAACATCATATTATTATGATCAAATGTCAATATAATGTTGACAGCGGCAAATTAATGTTAACAATGTAAAACTCTTTTTGAGTTCCCTTGTCTTAGTAGTTGATTGCAGCAAAACATTGGAGGTACCTTAAGGTCACAAACATCACTTGATAGCAGCACAAAGAGCTTAAGAAATGCTAAATAATTTGCATTTGAAAGAAATATAATGAACTTGAGAAATGAAAAGTAATTTGAAGTCCTTTGGGTCAAACTCATAATTGCAGCGAAATGAAATTGCTTTAGTTTTAATCTGCATTAAACACACAAAAAACAACCTTACATGTGAACCTGTGATTGCAATTTGGAACCCCATATTAAGTCACTCCATAAAATAACCATGAGTAAAAAAATACTGCACCAGAATCATGATGTACCTTAAAGCCTCACATGTAAAAAGGAAGCATTTACCTGTGAGTGATTATTAAAATGTCTCACATAAAAGAACCAGAGGAAATGCATTCATAGGTATTAATAACTATGTTTCCCATTATGTTCAAAGTGATTTTAGGTAAAGGGTAAATGAATATAAAAATATTTTAAGGAAAGTATATTCTCCTTGTGTGCCTTCTTCTTTGCCTTTGGTGGTCTAAATGCCACCATTACAGCAACATAGTTAGTGTCTTCACATTCTGAAACACAAAAAATTTAGTCTGTTGAAAATAGTTACTTGCATCATCCTTAATTTTTTGAACAACTTGCATGCCTTATTTCCTAAGTTTGGCTTAATATATCAGATTCATCGTTGATTAAGTTATTAAATTGATAGAAGGAGGAGGTATCATTAAGTGGAGAAAAGAGAAATTCATATACATACTCTAAGAAGAAAAGATCAAAAAGGAACACAATAATAGATGTTTGATATAAGGAAACCTGGACTAAATGCATGACACCTTGAAAGAAAATGAAGCACGAGCCAAACCTCACACCCCGATGACCATGTTGTAGAACAAAGGCATGGAACATGAGCATTAGCCATAGTTTACTCAACAAAACAGGTGAAAGCACAACAAACACAAACATATAAGGAGATTGAAGAAGCTAAACGCTGATGAGCAACAACACAACAAAAGGTGTATTTATAAACATATAATTGCAATTGAAGATAATCAACATTTATTTCTAGATGAAATCAATTCCAATATCAAATGTATCAAATCAATCTGCAAACCAGATAGAAGCAAGAATGACAGATTGAGGTCGCAAGGAAGATATACAGAACCAATAAAATAGAAACAAAAATATATGCTTTATTTTCTATATTTCAAGCTTCTTTTCTTCACCTTAATATGGATGTAAATAATGAAACCTAAAGAACATATTACATCTATCTTTTTCTCTGAAACTTGGAAAAACTTGAGACTTGTCAATTAAGGGTCCAAGAACTCAAGAAGCCAGATTAATGTTGACAATGAGCATTCACATCTGCACAATTTATTCCAGGATGATGAAAAATCTGAAATTGCTTCCAAAGTGAACTGGGATTGTTGCCGACAAAAATGATCATGCAGGGCAAGGAGCTTTCTCAACTCTCAGGAGAAAGACAAAAAGCCATGATGTAATTTCCTGTGTTTCTTTTGATGAACTTGTCAACATACTTGATACTGAAAGGTTCCACTCCTAGCTGCATAGAGAGATTGGTCTTTGACGAATTTTCCGAGAATTCAAAATAAGACGCCGCTTTCTGTTCTTCATTGCGCTGCTTCCTAAGTTAACCCTCATCTACAAAATTTGCAGAATCTGCTATCTCTGCATTCCTCAAAGTCGAGTCTGTTGCAGTCTTTATTTCTTCCTTGTGTTGATTACTTCCACTTTATTTGTTGCCATATCATTAGCAAAAAAAATCATAATAAGCCACTGAATATCACAAAACACAAACTGATGACTACTAAGTACTAACATACAAAACATTTGCTTGTGAGATTGGTATATATGGTTAAGACTCAACCTCAGCATCAATTAATACAATATGGATAGCAAATGGATTCAACGGGTCGTTCACAGGGCATATATCCCACATCCTGATAATTCTACTCCTAATTCTCAGGAATTTCTTTCCTGTACTGAGAGTCTTAATGGGGTTGACACGGGAACTCATATCTCCCAATAAGAACAGGACAGTAGACTCAAATACACACAATAAACACAATACACACAACAAAAGTGAACTATGAACTGATCAAAGTATGAGCAGTTATATTTATAGACCATAACTGCAAGTTGTGGCCAGCCAAATTACAACTGTAAATGACCAAAAAAATAGATTATAGCTAATAGATGATAGCATATGGGGGAGAGAAGGGCCAAACAGACTATAAAGCATCAAAGAAATATAGAAGAAGATGGTTGAAGGTGGAAAGTACCATTGATTATAGGAACAGCTGCAGGAGGATAGGCATCAGATCACCTCCTTAGGGATCGACCTTCGATGCAACAGCTGGTCGGTGGGACGTCGTACCTCCTACATCGGTGCAGAGTGAGCTGGAGCAATAGGCACAGCGGAGTCTCGGTGAAGTAGGGGGACGAATGAGGATGGTAATCAGGGGAAGATGCAAGGTGGGAAAGAGAGCTGCTAGCGGCTAACCCTACTTCCAAAGGCAAATAACTTCCCCCAACGCAGCCCATGAAACAACACTGCTAGCAGGTTTCGAGTACCCTCAATCCTAACCCTACGTGAATTCACACAATACAGCTCAATACAGCTATGGTTTTCCATGCTTGCTCCATATCGATGATGTAGGGAGGACGATTGGGGAGGGGATTCACGATTTCACGCAAGTTGCAATCTGGGTTGAGTGTACACTGCTGCTAGTCTGCTACTAACCCTATTTTTTTATTACTAACCCTACTTGAAAAGATAGTATCCATGTATCCTAACGTAGCCCATAAAAGGGCCAGACCCAAAAAGCAACCTCAGTTGTAACAAAAAAAAAATGGCACTTGGTGAACAGTAACAAAACCTTGAAACTTAAGTTAGAAGATAATATTAAATATTATTCTAGGAATTGTTTGTGCTATATAGGTGATATAATGCATTTATAGAAGTTAATTTATTATTAGAGGTAATATTAGGTCTTAGTAATGTTTGTACATCGATGTACGCGACATTACGAGCGTTTTGATTGTAATATTGCTAGGGTTCTGCGACGACGACTTTTAGGTTAAAATCGACTCGACAAAGACGATAAGTTGGCGAAACGAGTCGGCGAAGACAATTTCGTGGGCCAAACCTCATGGGGAGGTGCTGGACATATTTCTAAAAATATTCCATGAGGGAATATTCATTTCTTCTATTTTTTGAGGGTTTTATTTAAATAAAATGAGTTTTTATTTAAATAAAATGTATTTAATTATTTTAAAACTTATGATTTATTAAATAAATATTTTTAAAATTATTTTTCTGGAGCTTTAATGAGGGCTGGTCGAATATTTGGAGAGAGGAAGAAGAAAATGGTGTTTGAATTTCAAATTTGAGGTTTTATGGTGCATTATGAGGAAAAACATGGTGGTTAATGCACTTAATCACATGTCCGTGACTTGGTCTTGTGTTAAATGATATTTTTGTGAGAAAATATGAAGAGAAGAAGGGAATGGGCGGCCAAGAAGAGTGTGGGAGTGAAGGGAGATATTTTCATGGTTTTAAGGTGATTTATGGTGTTAAAGGAGAAGGAGCAAATCAAGGAATGGAGGCTTTCATGGAGGGACTTGTCTTTGAATATCTTGATTTTAAAAGGACCATTTTGAAAGTAAATATTCCTTCATTTAAAGTCCGCAATGACTTGTCTTTGAATGCTTAAAAGTTGTGGTTTTAATTCCAATTAAATGGAGGATTAAAGCAGGGTTTTAAAGGAAGTTTTGGACTGGAAAATAAATTGCAAAGAGGCCCTTGGTTTGACCAAGCTTTTGCCGAATTTTTCAAGTGTTTTGGAGGGAAAAATGCATTCAATTACCCCTTCAATGTCTTGTCCCCTCCTCAGTAGTATGAATAGACCATCTCCCCCTCTCATTTCTTCACACCAACTCACCAAGCTCTCTCGATCTATTGTAGCAGTGAGCTCTGTCTCCCTCTCTTGTCTTTCTTTCCATTTTCTTGTTCTTAGGTAGTTTAGTTTCTAAGCCTTGAGCTAGGTCATTCTCAATATGCTTTGTGGTTGCAGCTTATGCTGATCTGCCAAATTCATAAGAGAATGATTTTAATCAAGTTGCTTAGAGATTTTTGTGAAAGTGGGGGTTTTTCTTCAAGAAATTCATGATTTTCTTATAGTGTTCTTATGATCTTCAAACAAAATATTTTAAAAAGGAGGTTTTGATCTTATGAAAGATAAAGTTTTGTCTCTTCGAGGTTTTAAGAAGAGATTTTCGAAAATATGGGGAAGGGATATACTATCGCTAACGATTAACTAATTCGTAACGTTACTCTGTCCGTTCGTTGATAGGACCTTTTCGAGTGTAGAACTAGCTTCAAGGAGAAACCCGAGACTTTTAGGAAAGCGTACCTTTGAGATAAGGGCACTCCGGCTACGACCTAGAATCTTGTTTGTGATTATAATTGCTAGACATAACATGATACTAGGGTTATCGATATTATGAGCTAGAAATGCTATGTGATAGTTGTTCCAATAAATGTTAGCTCTTGTTATTATGAACGTAACATGTCTATGTGACTAGGGCTCTAGCTACGTTTATTGATATGCATGCAAGTTATTATGTTATGAGATTTGTTCATATGATATGGACGTGAAAGGCTTAAGGCCTAGTGATGATGACTGACTTGCATGGCATGCATTTGTGGACCAAGTGTCTGGATTGGGTTTGGTTGGCCACGACTAGTGCCTGGATTGGGCTAGTCGATGGTAACGTTCAGGGGATGGACCTGAACAAAGGACGAACGTGATACGACAGTGCGTTGGAGAGGTCTAACCCTGATCTTCAAGTTGTTGAGCAGTGGTGCGTTGGAGAGGTCCAACCCCGATCGTGGAGTCGTGTTCGTCCTTCCTTTCCAAGAGGGATCAGCATAATGGATATCCGAAGCGTCTGCATGCATGTGCATGAGCATTGACTAACAATAACTTAGAGCTATGGGATAGCTCCCCATACTTGTGAAACTTAGAACTTAATATAGTTTCCCGATTTGTGAATATTAGCTTAGGGAAGAACTTGTGATTGATGGGGTATGTCACGACCCAAAATCCTAAGCCGTGACCGGCGCACAGACTAACAGCTTAGCCTGGCAAGCCTATTTAACAAAACCCACTTCCCGAAATGATTTTCCAAAATTATACATGTTTACTATAATTTATAAAAAAAATAATCTCTCCTGTAATATCAATATCTCCAAAATAATAAAATCTATCAATTGAGATTTATCATAACTAGAATTCTAAAAATACACGAATTCCAACTCCAGCACTAAAGTGTTAATTCCTAAATTAAAACAATACATAACAACTCAAACTGAATTCACCCAAGACTCCCCTATAGCTGCAGAATAACAAAGAGCAACAAAGATACAAATATGACCACCTGCCAAAAGAGGCCTATAAACGAAATGAGCTGAATGATCTGAACCTAACAACAGTCTGCTACTTAGTTGCCTGTAAATCTGTAGAGGGAAAATAATGAATGGGGTAAGTCACAAAGACTTAGTGAGCAGTCAACAACCACCATGAACAGGGAGGGGAAACATTAGAGGCACGAGTTTTTCGCTCTCAACTCAGTTTAGATAATCTCTATCACCAACAATATCAGTTCAAACCATTTCAATGTCAAAAGTACTGAAACTCATAAAGATCATAGATAATCATGTCAAATAGATAAGTTAAAATCATGTCAATAAATGAAGACATTTAAAATCTGAAATTTAATGAAATAGGGTCACACATGTAGAACCGTGAGGCGGCTCCATCTCGCTGATAGCCCTCTCCTCCTAAGGGATGGCCTCTCCTATAGGGGCGGCTCCATCTAGCGGATAGCCCTTTCCTTTCTCAAGTCACATCGTGTCATCGGGGGAAGCTACATCTCGTTGATAGCCCTTTCCTCTTAAGGATTATCTTACCCAAGAGGCGGCTCCATCTAACGGATAGCCCTCTCCACCCGGAATTATGTCATATCTCATCAATCTCATCGGGGGAAGCTACATCTCGTTGATAGCCCTTTCCGTGCACTGGCGGCTCCATCTAACGGATAGCCCTCTCCTCCCGGAATCAAACT
Organism: Lotus japonicus; assembly: GCF_012489685.1. Classification (NCBI taxonomy): domain Eukaryota; kingdom Viridiplantae; phylum Streptophyta; class Magnoliopsida; order Fabales; family Fabaceae; genus Lotus; species Lotus japonicus. The sequence goes on along the minus strand of NC_080043.1, from coordinate 83,031,997 downwards.
AGCTAGGTGCACCTAGGCCGTTACCTCCGTTAACGGCTACGGGGTTCTATCAAGGATCCCCAAAACCATTTTCTCAAATCATATCAAGTCTCATCAACAGTCTCAAAATCAGCTTTCCAATACTCATCAAAGTTTTTCAAAATAACATTCTCAACATCAACTTTCAATGCTCATAAAAGCTTTTCAAGTTCACAATCTCAATTTCACATAATTTCAAAATTAAACCAATGTCATTCTCTTTTCATACCAATTCATAAAACATGCTCAAAACCAGCTTCATAAAATCAGCTTTCAGAGTTCAAGAATGATAATCAAACATATAAAAACATGTTTCCCCAATTTAGATGAATAAGCAATACGATAAAATAATTAAATCAGTTATAGGATCATTAAAAATATGTCATAGTAGTTGAGAACCACTCACAACTATGAAGAATAACCACAATTGTTTTTAGCAATCCTACGACCATCGAACGATCCACTCGCCGTCGAATCTGAACACAAAATTAACCTCAAACCTTCAGCATTTATTACCCTTTTGATATACTACCCATGAGCAACGTTAAAATCCCCAAATAAGTAGCAAAGCCCTATAAATTAATTCTGCTTAATTCTAACATGCTATAATACTACTATTCTTTAATTTATAGGTTGTGGGTATACCTCAATAACATCCAAAGAGCAAATCTGAAGGGGTGCTACTCTTCTCTTCCTTAGAGCACAAACCCTAACTTTCAAAATTAATTCAATTGCTTCCACACAGTGGCTTCCACGTTTGTAAGAGTAAATTTATCTTCAAGAGTTTGTGGGTTATGAAGAAATCTTAGATTTGATTTCTATGAAGAATGGAAGTGGAACAATAGAAAAGAGAGGAGGCCATGCGTTCTGTACAGAGGGGAGAAAAAGAAAAGAAATTGAAAGAGAGGGGAGAGATGTCACGCACAGGGTGATGGGAATAGGTTTTAATTTATTAACTTTTTAGAATAGGAAAAATGAATATGTATTGTATTGGGTGGGGTGGGTACCATCGTGGGCTTTTCTTTTTCTGTAGGCCAGTTTTAGTTTTTTTTTTATATATATAATCACTATTTTTTTTATATATATATATATATATATATATACACGGATCGTTTCAGGGTAGTACACCCTACTTATGATATGTGTGTGTTAGAAGTTGACCCTTGCTTGTTTGCTTGTTTGCTGTTTGGGGCGCTTAACGCCTAGACAACGAGCATGCGTGTGATCAATCGAGATGCGGCCCTATACTTGCTTGATGGGACATCGACCTCGTGACTGATGGTTTAGCTATGGATCAACATGAGCAAAGGACACAGGACAATATGACGCACGCATCGAAGAAGGCCTTGGAGGCACGTGGAATATGAGTCGGGTATTGGGTGTGATAATTGAGTTTGTTCTTGGGGTGAGCCGAGTTAGTTTATAGGGTTCGAACCTAACCTAGAGACCTTCTTGTTGTGTTGGCTCGGGGGCGGTCGAACACTAGTTTAATCATTATGTTTTAATTTGAAATAATCATTGTACGCTTCCAAAGCTTTTATTAATAAAATGAGTTATTCAGTCTATTTCCCAAGTTACTACTTCTTTATTGTTAAGCTATGTGTCAAAAAGGTTTTAATTTCGGCTAAAATTTACACACGTTTTTATAGAAGATTAATAAAGTGACCCCGAGATTTAGGGATGTTACAGTAGACTTTTTGGTTTTTTTTTTATCTCACTGGTGAGTGGGTATGGTGGATTTTTTTTTATAAGCCAAATAATATATTGAAATGAAGTACAAGGGTACTTCAACCCAATAAAAAAGATAGGAAAAGAGAAAGAAAAAAACAATGTAAGATACATATTTTGAGCCCTCAAGGCAACACTTCCAAGGAGAGACCCCCTGAAAAACATACTGAGACATAATGGCCATATTACAACCATATAATAATCTATCTCAATGACCCCAATACCCAGTAAGAATCATGCGCAGACAAGAAATATGTGTTTCCCATAGAGCCAAACTCCATGATGATGATGATTACACATGCTCCATGGAACATAAAAATAATACCCTTGACTGGTATAATACACCACCACCCAATTGTGCCTCCCAAACGCATGCTGTCATTAAAATGCTTTAGCTGTTCCAAATCAGTGTTCATCACGATAGCACCACTGAATCCGTAGGGAAACCCGAATCGCCCTTCTCATCCTCATAATGACAAAATACACATGCCCGGATTCTGTTGTCATTCAAACCATGAGTAGTTGAATCCGTCAACTTTTGCTTTTAGCCACTTCCATGCTTTTAGCTGAGCCAATTCCAAGATCTGATTACTGTCAAATTCTGCCCCATTGAAGATCGCTTTGTTTCGAGCTAGCCAAACGGTCCACAGAATTGCCATCCAAATAGCATACTCCCCTGCTCGCTGAGCTTTGTTTGTACCAATGACAGAGAATTGCATCAAATGATCCCTCGGTGTAGGCAACAGTGAAGACACCACTCCAAGACAATCAGAGTTGCAGCGCAAAGAAGAAATAAGTGATTGGTAGACTCCTTCTCCAACCCACAAAGGGGCATAAGGATTCATCCCCGCTCACTATAATACGCCTCTTATTATCCTTTGTTTGGAGCCTATCCCGCAGCAATCGCCAAATAAAAGCTCTTACATTTGACGAAACCGGAACTAACCAAACCAAATGAAATATCGGGGCCTGTCTCTTCCAAGCTTTGTGCCTGCAAAAATAAGTAAGAAGAGTTAACTGAATAAACGGTTCCCCATCATGCCTCCACACCCACCTGTCAAGTTTGTTTTCTACCAATTGCACACTCCTTATCTCCATCTTCATTTCCTCTACCCATCCCTCCTCACGACCTCGTAATCGTCTCCTCCATTTAAATTCTCAACTCCACACCCGATCTCTCCACTGGTCCGTCCGGTTAATCCGTCCTGTTAATCCACTCATGTTTTTGACAAGAAAGATTATAGAGTGTATGAAATCTGGGCTCAAGGGAACCCAAAGTAAGCCAATTCTCCGACCAAAAGTGGGTATGGTGGATGATGTCTATAACTTTATTTTATTCGATAATCCGATCAAGTGCTCAATTTCAAAACCATTGACTTTGTATTATGAGATGCTCTTTCACTTTAAATTACATTATCATATGACACACTTCTAAGTTCTAACCTTGTTAATCAATTTTGTGTTACAGGTGTTATTGCTGATTTGTTATCCCTTTTTTTTAAGTTGTTTCCTCATATCCATTTTGACACATTTTGTTTCGCCTCCTTCCGAGAAGCTAAAAAATTATGTGCTAGGGAGTAGGAATTTTGATATTGATAATATTGGAGAATTTTGTCAACGGGATCTTCTATGTGTTTTATTCTAGTACATGGTGTTGATAGATTTATTTGGTGTTGGTTTCAGCCTCAATTCCTCTTGTTGGTTTTCATTTTGTTTTATGTCTCACAGTTGAAGTGTTTTCTCATTGAGGTTGGTATATTTTCCTGGGAGATTTGGTTTGGTTATGCTCTTTGAAATATAGGAGAGTACCATCCAAGGAGTATCGACCCTTAAGAATTTCAACTTTTGTTAGGCGTGAATATTGCGATATATTTCAAATTTAGTTGTTAAATTCTGAGTTGTGTTTAGGTGTTATATTTTGCATACATGAGAATGGCTTTGTAATTAAGAAGTTTCTAAACTATTAGGAGCTATTCTTATTTATTTGGTGTTGCTATATTATTCCCATGAGAAGGGTTTCTCATAGTCTAAGTATTATGAATAAATATCTCTCTTTTGATTTAGAAAAGAAACTACTAAAAAGGCCACCGCAACCTTTTATATATTGACACAAGCTTGGGAATTAGAAAAACTCTTTTTTTCAATTTAGGTATTTACCGCCGATAACAGTTGTAACTAATTCTCTGACCGCAGGTGCTCATACTAAGCGCAAAACATGCAGCTGGTCACAAAATGCGCTTCATTCTCATTTGTAAGAATTAAATTCTTGGCATCATGATTAAGGGACAAGATAAGCTAATTATCTTGCCACACCTTGTGGTTAGAAAAAACTCCTCTTGCAGTAGTATTTTCATCACTAGGGTGCTAAAATTTTAGTTCATTATATTAACACTCCACTAATCCACAATCTTACAATAATACAATCACAAGTCACACGACCACAATTTGACTTAAATGTTTTCTTACACAACACCAGGCAAATTGACTTAATGTTTACATAAAAAACATAGTATTGATTTGTTTAAATGTCTTAAACCAGAAATCAATTAAACAAATGCAAACAACATAGTCTTGTACACCAAAGAAGATACATCCACTTTTAATTTTCATCAACACCATTATCATCTTCCTCATCCTGATCACCATTATCATCTACACAATTGAAGAACAAAATATCAAAAAAGAAGTAAATTACCTTCACAAACAAAACCATTCAACCAATTTCAAGCACGCACCAAAGCAAGGAAGTCTTTTCTGCTAAGTGTGAAAGCTTACAAAATTGAAACCGAAATTTAAAAAAATATTAGTGGTAGATAAATGTTGCATGAGTTTTTTACATGTGACAAATATATACAGGGATAGTGAGTACTAGTGAGGGGGTGTAAGTTTCATACCAAGAATGCTGAAACTGATCGGGGTCGTGATTCCAATCATCCACCATGTTCAATCCCTCCAATTACTCAGATATGGATCATCCTGCCATTCACGCCATGAAGCAGCTGCCGCTTCCTCACTATTCCATAATTCAGCTTCCTCCAAACTGCTGCTATAGCTAGCAGATGGATCCACCATTGAAGGCAATTCGTTAACCGCTTTCTTATTATCATCCTGCTGCAAGTTCAACGACATTTGCAACTTCTTACTCAACTCCGACTTGATCTCCGGTTCCAATTCCGGTGCTTCACCTAAGAAACTCTGAAGCTCAGAATTTGAGTAACACATCAGGTGAATCCCACACTCTTTTAGTTTGATCTGGTCAATAATGTTTACCCCTCCATCTATTGTAACAAAGAACTCAAAAACTTGTGCATCATCGACACTTGAACCATGCCATACAAAAACATGATCCGAATCGAATTCCCCGATGTCTTTGCCATACCATGTGGTCTTGCATTCCTCATCTTTGTCTTTCCCGTATATTCGGCATTGGATTTTAGCACCACTTAATGTCAATCCAAGTGATGGAGAAAGAACCACAGAATAAATGGTGCCTAGCCAGCGGGACAAACTTCTGTCATGAGGCTCAATGATAATTGAGGACCCTGTGCTTCGATATGCGAAAGACCCTTGCCCCAAGCCTGAGCCTGAGGGAACATTGCTTCCTGGTAAGCAAACCGCAACACTATTTGGATTGTAACTGTTGACATCCAATCTGAACTTGTTTACATATATATTTTGCATCTCAGCACTCTTCATTGTGAACAAAATATCCTCAATAACCCGGAGGGAACATTCATTCAGCTTCATTGCATTCATAAATGATATGTGTTTCTCCTTTCCTATCATCTTCACTGAAAGAGTCTTTAAAGTGGATACCGTCACCAATGCGGTACAGTTGACAGCGTGAAGCTCTACAATAAACAATGGAAGCTCAGGTATAAACTTGAGTGTCCTACAATTATCCAACGAGAGAATCTCAAGCTTTTCAAGAAGCTTGATACTTGTAGGCAACTTCTCCACACTGCTTCCATCGAGCCGTAATTCTCGCAATGATGACAAGGCACTGATGTTGTCTGGGAGTTCAAACAACTCATAACATTCCTTCAGATGTAGTAATTTTAAGGTTCCTAAGCCAGCACACAGGACATGTAGCTTCTCTTTGTCAATTAGTACGCAGTTAGAAATCCTTAGCTCCTTTAGAGATGGCAGGTGTGATAACTCATCAGGAAGACTCTCCAGCCTTGAACCATCTATATTGAGCCACACAAGCTTGCTTAGACGACCTATTGATGAGTACAATTTTTTAACTCCAATCTTGCTTAGATCCAACCTTTCAATTGAATCAGAGGACACTGCAAATTCCTCGAGACTTGAACAATCATTCACATTGAGGTCCTCCAGGTGGTTTAAATGCTTTTCACTTAAAAGACTCTTGAGTTTTTCGCACCTATCCAGTATCAAAGTAACTAGTGTATCCAAAGATAAAAGCGATGGATGAACAACACACAAACTTTCACATCCTGAGAGATATACCCATTGGAGTTTGGATGCTTTAGACAAATCAGGGAGCTTCACCAACTGCTTGCATTCACTTAGGTCAATTATCTCTAAATTCTTAAGCTCCTGCAAAAATTCAAAAGGAACGTCATCTCATGCTTCAACTAAGTTGATCGAAAATGCACACATTATAGGAAAATTCAAATAAAATGCATGTCTAATTACCTGCGTCCCCTCCCAAAGTTCTTCAACATCACTCTGTGGCATGCGAATCGCAACAAGAAGCTTAGCAGAAAAATTTGGTGGAAGAGACTTGGAAGGGTATCCGTTCCACTCAAAGTACCTTACAGCAGAACCTGGCCTGTGGTTATGGAGGAGTCTGGGATTGTAAATAACATTAGCTATTCTCTGCTTACCAGCTGGGACATATAATCTAAAAATTCTCAATTTAGGCATCCTGTTGAATATGTCATCACTCAGTTGCAAATCTACTTCCTGAGACAAATCCAATGCTATTCCTTCAACATGACGAATTCCCTAGAAAGACAATTAAGAAATTAATAAGTAATTAAATTGAGGTTCTTGCAAATTAATTTGTCACAGTTTCAATCTAAAAACATGTCTAGTAAAAAGTAGGCGTATATTTTTTGTTACCTTGTCATCATATTGAAGCACATCACAAACTTGTTCAATATCCCTCAATCGGCTGCCTCTTACATCATTTCGAACTATATCCAAAGCCATGTCTTGTAGCAAGTCGTGCATGTGTATAGTATTGGTCTTTGATGTACTTATAAGAGCTTTATCTTTAAGTATTTCCATTCCACTAGTAGCATTGAAACCACATGCATCTAGTATACTTATGACAGAATCTCTATTTTCGTCTTTGAGAAAGGAAGCAATGTCTAGGAGTATTGCCTGCTCTCGCCCTGACAATGCATGATAGCTCACTAGTAAAAGCTGTTGAACTTTCTTTAAGGGTTCTTTTCTGCTCTCCAAGTGACTCAATTCAGATTCCCAGAATTTAGTTCCTTTGGAACGAAAGTGTGCACCCAAAACTTCTAAAGCCAACGCAACGCCTCCTGCATATGTAACTGCCCTTTGTGACAGATCCTCATAACCCTTTTCTGGCTCCCTTTTCTTGAAAGCTTCTAAGCAAAAGAACTCAAGAGATTTTTCAAAGCCCCATGTCTTGGCCTCATATATCTCATCAACTCTTCCATTAAGCACTTGTTTTTCTCTTGTGGTTACAATGACAGCACTACCTTCTCCCAAGTCACCAAGTTCTTCACACAGAAATTTTAATTGCTCAGACTCATGTACATCATCAAGCACGATGAGAACTTTTTTACTTTTGAGCCTCCACTCAATGGATCCAAAAATGTATGAGGTTGTAACTTGTTCCTTTAGCAGCTCAGATAGAAGATTTTTACGGACGTGTGGTAGTCCGTGCTTTTCTGTTTCTTCTCTTACATTTTGCAAGAAGCATACACTATCATATTGAGGGAAGTGTTTGGCAAATAAGGCTTTAGCTATGGTTGTCTTACCTGTTCCCCCCATGCCCCAAACTCCAATTCTTCCATGTTTTCCCAAAAAACATTCAATAGCTTTACATTGTTCGTCAATTCCAACTAGGCCTTCTAGATTTTTAGGATACCTCAGCTGCAGCTTTTGCAAAACATCGTTAACAACGTTCCGTAGGACTTGAGAATCGTCCCTGTCAATAAAAGGAAAATTAGTGGTATTATAAGTGCAAGAAGAGATACTTTAAAAAAAATAAGTGAAAATAAAATGAAAGAGAAAATTAGTATGAATAAAAATGGAGAGTGATGTCACACAAAAAATATGAGAAGATAAAAAGGAAAAGTGGGTTAGAATGAGAAAGTTGCTGTGCAAAATTGAGATACGTGAATGAAAGTAGTTCTTGTTAATCATATCCTCGATCGGGGTGGGGATCGAGATTACCTTTGTTGTTGGGATATCCATATCTAAAATCTAAAGGGAGAAATTAAATAAGAAGAGGAATGAAATGAAAGTACTTACTTGTGATTACTTGAGTCCCATCCAGATATGTTGGCTGCTTGAGTGAGAGCATCTTTCCAACTATCCACTTTGTCTTGCTCCTTTTTATCTTTCCTGGCTGCTCGATAATATTCTTCAAATGGTTTCTGGTAACTCCCTGTCTGATGTCGTACGTCTGTAGGATTTGTTTTGTAGAACACTGGTATAACAACCTGTCCCTCATCTCTTCTGCAGTCCATTATTTGGACCACTTCTTGCAAACACCATTTTGAAGTTGCGTATCTTTCTGAGAACACTACAACCGCCATCATGGAGTCCTTGATTGCTTTCTCTAGTTCTGATCCAACATTATCTCCTTTCTTTAGTCGATCATCTGTATAGGTTATGATATTTTTGTCTCTCAGAGCCGTACGGAGATAGCTAGTGAAGTTGTCTCTAGTGTCCTCACCTCTGAAGCTAATGAAAACATCGTATTTCTTAGGAGCAACACACAACGACATAGTCCATTTTTTTGCCTCATATATCTTATCAACTCTTCCATTAAGCACTTGTTTTTCTCTTGTGGTTACAATGAGAGCACTACCTTCTCCCAAGTCACCAAGTTCTTCACACAAATATTTTAACTGCTCATACTCATGTACATCATCAAGCACAATGAGAATTTTTTTACTACTGAGCCTCCACTCAATGGATCCAAATAAAAAGTTGGAGGTTGTAACTTGTTCCTTTAGCAGCTCAGAGAGAAGATTTTTACGGACGTGTGGTAGTCCGTGCTTTTCTGATTCTTCTCTTACATTTTGCAAGAAGCATACACTGTCATATTGAGGGAAGTGTCTGGCAAATAAGGCTTTAGCAACGGTTGTCTTACCTGTTTCAGCCATGCCCCAAACTCCAATTTTTCCAACTTTTCCCAAAAAACGTTCAATAGCTCTACATTGTTCCTCAATTCCAACTAGGCCTTCTAGATTTTTAGGGTGCCTCAGCTGCAGCTTTTGCAAAACATCATTAACAACATTCTGTAGGACTCGAGATTTGTCCCTGTCAATTAAAGGAAAGTTCATTAGACTAAAGACAAGATTTAAATTTTAATTCACAAGTGAATTTTTGACTTTCTAAATAACTTTAAATGCTTTAGATAAAAAATAACTTTAAAAATTGGGTTAAATCACCCTAATCCTAGATGAATTAATAATATTTAAAATAAATGTTCTAAAAATTTCACGTGTCTTAAATATCATCGGTTCACCTTAAGACTACCTCACTCACCCGTTCCTTATATTAACGGTCAAGGAAGAGAATATATACACACATACTAAAAAATTGAGTTAATAGTTAAATTAATTCATAACTTTGTAAGCGAGTACATTTTAGTCCTTCAGTGAAAAAAATGTCAATTTAGTGCGGTCGAACACGGTGAGTAATTGCACAAATGAAAATACTTGTTTATTTTGTTAACTAAATGGGGATTTGTTACTTATGATGGAATTATAAATACTTGTTAACTTTCAAAAAAAAATTATTATTCATGGCCCGAACTGCTACCTGATCTGCTGTAGTTGGGTTGCGAATTCTGGATGTGCCTCTATTTTTTAAAAATTGGAGACTCTATTGTTAAGAGACTCCCTCTTGTCTGCTTAGTTGGTGTTTGTTGTTAATTTTTTTATGAAGAAAAAAAAAATTACTTTTTTATATTATTCTTTAAATTGTGCATTATCTCTCTTTATTTATTATTTTCATAAGGACGTTATTGAAAAGAAAACATTACTAATACTCTCTTAAAATCCTAAGTTGACAAATAAATATGCACAACCTTTTTTTCTCAAAATAGACAATTAATAAGGAATAGAAAGATTACTCTTAAATACCACTTTATACATCACTTTAAAGTTTAAACAATTATTTAAATTAGAGCATTTTAGCGCAAGTTCTTCAAAATAGTATTATTATCCACTTATAGTTGTGTTAATCAATATTTTTCTAAATAATGTTCATGTAACTAGATTAATAAATGAGAAAAAATAAAATAAATTTAAAAGAGTAATATAAAAAAATTAATTAATACTTTTTAAAAAATTAATAAATTAATTATAATTTTTAATATGTGTTTTTTTCTCTTATTGGATAGTTTTCTTAAAACAAATTTAGCAGGATACCAAAAGGGACAAGGGGTGGTAGGTGGGATAGCTTTTTTTTTTTTTTGTTACATCAGGAAATTAAAGAAAGCAGGGTAGGTGGGATAGCTAGAACGCTACGGATATTGTTAATATATATGCGCGGATATGCCCGTTTGATGATTATATAGCCTACTTGAGTATAGAGAATTCATTGATTAGACTCGATGATTATTCCTAAGAACATCCACAATGGTTTGTTTAACTTTTTCTTACCCCACTTTTTCTCTTTCCAACACTCCACATTATCTTCTCTCTTCAATTCAACAAACTTTCAACAATTACTCACTCCAATGGTTTTACTTAACTCTCAACACCTACCCCACCACTCACCACTCACCCTACCCCACCACTTTTTTATTTCACATTTTTATTTAATTTTATATTTTTGTTTTTATAATTACATAAAATTACAATAAGATGGATGAGAGTTTAGAACAATTGATGACTGGTTAAAATTTTGTATGTTTTGAGGAGGTTGGTACGAATATTGATTTGGATCTGGATAATAGTTTGGATTTCGAGGACGTTGGTTGGAGATTTGATGTGGGACTTGATAATAGTTTGGATTTTGAGGACGTTGGTTGGACATTTGATGTGAGACTTGATAATAGTTTGGATTTTGAGGACGTTGGTAAGAAATTTGATTTGAATCTTCATAGTTGTTGTGATTTTGGTTGTAAAATAGGTTGTTTAAAGAATTCTGGGTGTTGAAATGGTGATTGTTGGGATCCATTTCAATACAAATGCTAATAGATAGATAAATAAGATGGTGAGAGAGATAAAGAGAGTGAAAAAACTTGGTTTTTTTTTTTTCTGTGTCCAAATCAAACGAACAAAGTATTTATAGAGAAAAAAAAATCATTAATTTTAGTATAATTTTTTTTTTCAGAAAATTTTTTTTTGATGAAATAATTGAGTTCAAAAGATAAGGAAAAACGAAATCTGGAGCAACCAATCAGAACGAGCCACGTGTCAGGAGCAAAAAAAAATTTATCTTTCCTGCAGACAAGCCTTGTCTGCGCGTGTATCACACGCGCCTGCGGTGGCCACTGGCCTCGCGCCACGTGGCACACCGCAGGCTCTTTAAACTTGTTGAATATCTTCAACAATTTCACTCTCTCTCTCCCCTTTCAACCAATTTCAACAACCATTAAACCTCTTCAACAAAATTCAACACACTTCAACAAACAATTCAACCATCTATTGTGGATGGTCTAAGACTCTTTTCATTTAAAGATAGTGAATCATTAATATAGAGAGAATTTTAAATGAAGTAATTTAGGAAAAAAATTATAAACTACAAATTTACTACTACTAATTAATTTTAAGTTTTTTTTCTTAATATTAGAAAATATGTAAAAATATGGGTTCAGGATGAGCGGATTCCAAATACGTTTCTTTATGTGGAAACTTATGTTAGTTCAGGTGTTTCCAAAGTTCCTAATAATGAGTTGTTAACTTTGTTTGGTGTTGGGGTGACTCTTCAAATGAGGATGATGGGTCTTCGTATTTGGCTTTATTTGAGAAGTCTTCAGTTAATTTGCGCTTGGTTCGACGTGTCGGTGATTCGTATCAGTACATTATTGATGGCGAGGTAAAGTTTTTTTAGGGCCTGATTCTTCTGTTGTGTTGGATATTATGGATTGGACTACCTATGGGGGCTAGGCTACCTATGTCGTACTGAAGAATTTTGAGGTGAGGATAGATGCTCTGCGGCGCAGGGACGACTATGCATCTTTCGAGAGTCGTAATCTTATGTCTCTCCTAGATGTTGTTCTTCTCGTGGTGGGTCTTTTAGGGCGGGTTTGTGTTCATCGGATTCAGGTTTGAGTGGTGGTTTAGCTGATATGCATGGTTCAGGTCTTGATCAGGTTCATGGTCATGTTGTTTCTAAGGCGATGGCTTTGAATGTTTCGGACGTTGCATTCTATCAACGTCATGTGTCGGACGATATCGTTTCTTCGGTGATTCCCCTCAGTGTGATTTTTTCAAGGTTTGAGCATCTTTCTTATTTTCCTTATATGGAGAAGGAGCCCTCTAAGGGTCCAAGTTTTTATGAATTAAAGTAGTGTCGTCGAAAAAAACTTATAATAAAGAAAAAAGAAGTATTAATTATATCTCGTCCGATCCGGGTGGGGATCAAGATTACCTTTGCTCAGATATTCATATCTAAAATCAAAATTTCAACTTTCTATTGCCATTAGCGAAGTCAACTCTGTTGGATTGAAGGATATTTTCAAGTTTTCTTCTTCGAAATCTAAAAGGGGAAATTAAAACGGAAAATGGTGCTTACACATGCACATTTCCACCTCTTCACCTCGATCGATTTAGAGAGATATATGAATAAATGAGAAAAAATGAATGATATGATAAGTAATGTGATAATATATATAATAAAGAAGAGAGAAATGAGATTGATAGAAATAAAAATATGTGAAAATATATAAGAAAAACTGGAGTTTGAGAATATCATAGTTCAACTAAAAAGGAATGAATGAAATGAAAGTACTTACTCGTGGTTAAAGTAGTGCCATCCAGATATGTTGGCTGCTTGAGTGAGAGCATCTCTCCAACTATCCACTTTGTCTTGCTCCTTTTTATCTTCCATGGCAGCTCGATAATGTTCTTCAAACGGTTCCTTGTAACTCCCTGTCTGGTGCCTTACGTCTGTTTGATATGCTTTGTAGAACACTGGTATAACAACCTGCCCCTCATCTCTTCTGCACTCCATCATTTGGACCATTTCTTGCAAACACCATGTTGAAGTTGCGTATCTTTTTGAGAACACCACAACAGCCATCACCGAGTCCTTGATCGCTTTCTTAAGTTCAGATCCAACATCATCTCCTCTTTTTTGTCGTCGATCATCTGTATAGGTTATGATATTCTTGTCTCTCAGAGCAGCACGAAGATAACTAATGAAGTCGCCTACGGTGTCCTCATTTCTGAAGCTAATGAAAACATCATACTTCTTAGGAAACACACGAGAAGAAGAAGAAGACGACGACATAGCCACTGCTAGTGTAAAGAAAGAAAGAAAGAAACAACCACGGTGCTCTTTAATTAATGCATACTGGACCGCATGAAGTGGGGCTGTATATAACGGCAGTTTTGTTGGTACTCAATGTAATTTGCAAGTTGCTTAATTTCATTGACCGACTCTAGTCTCTAGGTTTCATCAACCCCTATAACTGTAATAATGACATTAATTTAATAATTAAAATATATTTTGTTTTGTAAACAAATAAAACAAGAAACGTATATAAATTTCGTTGAACAAATTCACCATATGATAGCTCAAGTGGTAGGAGCTGGGGATATATGGGTTGGGTATAGGGAAGGTCCATGGATCGATTTCTCCGGGTGTAATTTATCTTTTCGATGTACCAAAAAAATGAACAAGAAATGGATTAATTTATTGGCGAATAATTATATCTTCACACCTAAAAAATGAGGTGTGGAGAAAGAGAGAGATAGGAGGAAAGGAGAGAGAAAGTAAAGATGTGCTAGGTAATTTGATTGATAGAAAAAAGAAAAATAAATAGAAATAAAGGTGGAAAAGAAGTTAAGAGGTGTGTATATATCATAACTCATTTATTGGCTATTGGCGATATTAATTCTGGAAAACACGAACACCCATTTTAGAAGTAGTTAGGCAACTAGCTAGAAAAGAGAGAAAACAAATAAAAGAGAGGTAAGTAGTAGATATAATAAATGTGATGGGTAGAAAGATGAAAAAAAATGTTAATCATTAAATTAGTACATGTGTTTGTAAGAAAATTTGAGTTTAGCTCCTCCCTGAAAAATAGTTTGGTTTACTATCCCCATAATTGTGCATGTTTTGGATTTGGTCCTCGTTGCGGAGGAGAGCTCCAACGAGGGTGCTGAGTTACAGACAATTTTTTTTTTGTTTTGACCAAGGTATCCCCACAGCCGACAGCCGTGAGGCTATCTCTCGCTCCACGGTCAGCGCACTAAGCAGTAGGTGCTGGCCAAAGATTTTTTCTATTCGTAAGAGTTAGGATTGAACCCCCAACTACTTGCTTAAATAATGAAGTGATGAACCACATACGAATGTTTACGTTGCTTTATTCATATCATTTTTAATTAAATTATTTATTCGCATAAATAATTAGTAATTTAATTTAATTTAAATTATTAATTAAAAAAGTACCAAAAATATTAATTCACAAAATGATTATAGTTAATGTTTTGGTAGGGGGTAAGCGAGTTGGATTACATCATCGGCTCGGTACGTATTTTTTTACTGCATCTGATCACATCGGTTCGGGCTATCGGATTTTGAGATTGAAAGACCAATCATTCCAAACCAACGCAATGAGTTGAGAATTATTTTTTACATTGAGCCCAGACACTTCATCCCATTGCATTGTCTTTATATTTTTATTGAAGATGTTGGTTTTATTTGGATTATATGAATTATGTAAGACCCATGATTTTAGAATTAAATAAATAAATAATTTCCAGCTCACGCATATGATTCTGTGTAAGCGTGAGAGGAACTTGACTTTCGTTTGATGGTTGGATTAATATTATGAAGAAGAAAGTTCAGGAAACGACATAGAATATTACTAAATTCGCTATAGGTTATAGCACGACTTTCATTCACTTCCGCCTTAGGGCGAAAACGTTAGTAAATGGCTAATTTGCTCCTAAAGCACTGTAGAAACGTTACTCAAAAATATTCAGAGGAATATAAGAATTTCTCTTATTCCTTTCCACGACAAGTGTTTCGACACAAAACCCTGGAATGTACGAATGTTCGTTTTCGATTCTCTGAAGTTTGCCGAAACTAAAACCCTGATAGCTCAAGAAACCTAAAATAAATGGTTGATGAAGACTTTTTCTATTCGGAGCTTCAAACGAAGATTCCACACGCGTATACCTATTTCTTTCGAGCTTTCCAATCTTTCTTCAGAAAGAAGTTTTCTCATCCGACATCAACTGCAAAAAGTAGTTTTTCGGGTAAAATAGATTTACACCGACTTTGGATCGTTTGCCTTAATTCCAAGAAACCTATTTTGAGTTCTGGAATTCTGTCGGCAGAACTTATCTTAGAATTCACAGAGGATGGCACAGGAAAAATCGGAATCGTGAAATTTTCATTTTTCCGCGTTTTCCATTTCCTATAAATAACTTGAAAAATGAAGAAAATAAAACAAAAACATCACCACCAACACACACACACGGCCGTGAGCAAGGAGGAGGAGAGGAGAAGAAGTGATTTTCGCTGATTCTTGTCTGATCGTCGCACAGTTCGTTGCTACGCGTAGGCCTCAAGGTACTGATGTTATTCCTTACTTCTGATCATCAATTCTGTCGCTTTTCTCTATGTCTTTCTGTGCTCAAAGTTTTGAGCTTTTTGTAAAACTGTCCAAATAACTCGATCTCTCTATCTAAACTTATTCCCTGCATGCCCAAGAGCATGTTTAGCGGATTACATTTCGCCGAATCTCGCCGAGTTTCAATTCTGCTCAAAAAACCCATTTTTTGACCAAAGCTTCGCCCTTTAGACTTAAAACTCTCGACTGAGCTTAGCGTTAGTAGGATTAGTCGTCATAATCGTCGTTGGTATCGACCTCATCTAATTTGTTTTTCGAAATTCTGATTTTGAGTTTCTGAGCTAAAAATATTGACCAAAATACCCCTGCGACAGTTTTCGACCCGATAATTTTTCTGAGAGTTTCCCTGGCCTAGATATCGCCTAAGAATACCTAGGAATTGATTTAGATCGAAGAAAAAGTTCGGAAACCCTATTTTTGAGAGTGGCCGAAACCTATTTGTTAGGGTACCGTGTCCAAAAATAATTTTTGGGTCTCTATGACCTGAGCCATTGCGTAGCTCTTTCGATTGTCGAAATTTTGGCGTTGGTTTCGTGTCATTCCGAGTTCTGTAGCTCGAGTTATGCTCGTTTTAGCGAACGAAGTCTCCGTTGTCCATTCGTGCCCAAATGTGAACTCTGAAGTTTTAAAAGCCTTCTTTACGATTTCGATTAGTATTATTAGATCGTGTTGCTCCTAGTGAGGCTTGTGTTGATGATTGTGTTTCCTTGTTCTAGGTTCACAACTTCCATGCACAACTTCTACTCACGAAGGTAAGGGTAGCTCACTTTTAGCGCGTCTTGAGTCTTGCATGCTTTTATCGCACTGCATGCGTTTGAGATGAAGGTGTTTAAATTGATTGGAATTTGATTATGACTGTTATGTTGAACTGGAAAAATGTTTTCTGGAGGCTTCGGCCGAGTGAACTTATTGAGACGTGTGTCTCCGTTTTCTGATAGGCTTCGGTCGTTTACTGGTTTCTGTCATTACAGCTTCCTAGTGGATAGAACATGTGGTTACTTTGGATTGGTCCTTGGTTGGGCTTTGTTGTTGTCTGACTTGACATATAGGGCTTAAGTATAAGTGGCGATCAGGAGGTGTGTCCTATGATTGTCCCGTCTTGTGTGACATTAAGTGGCGATTAGGAGGTGTGTCCTATGATTGTCCCGTCTTGTGAGACGCTAAGTGGCGATGAGGAAGTGTGTCCTATCATTGTCCCATCTTGTGAGACGCTAAGTGGCGATCAGGAGGTGTGTCCTATGATTGTCCCGACCTTAGTGGCGTTAAGTGACGGTGTGGTGGTGATTGTCCCACGTGATCGTCCCGTCTTGAGAGACGTTGCTGATCGATCCATTTTATTAGCAGCATATAGTTGCATTATAGGAAACTAACACCTGACCCTATGTTGTTGGATTCTAGTTATTGGTTTATTGATATCTGATTTGATGTTACATTGTTGAGGTTATTATTATCTGAGTTAATCTATGTTTAAGTTGTTGATATATGAGTTGAGTTATGTTGCTAGTTATTTACCATGCTATGTAATTAAATTTGAATAGCATGATTTTCTCTTTTATACATGGTAATTGCATGAAGTTAACCCTTTCTATTTGCTACTTGTTGTTTGGGCGCTTAACGCTATTAGACGATGGAGATCCTTCCGCCGAGGCTTAGCTGCTCGAGTTGGAGATCGAGTTGTAAGCGGTGGAGTAGAAGTGTGAGAAGCAGCTTTGCTTCTCTTCTTGTGGATTAGGTTTGAGTCTCCTTTTCTATATGAGAACTCTGTTATTAAAGCCTTGCTTCCGCCACTGTTAAAGTGCGCATGTTTATTCTGAACCTTACTTATGGTGTTGTAAACTATTATTACTATATATCGGGAAACAGGTTATTTAAATAAAGTTATCATGTGTTTTCAACCCTATGGTATTCATTCTCAATTTCAAAAAAAATACCCTTGGATTTTAGGGATTGCAGAATACTCCTTAGACTTTGTTAGGTTACTACCTCAGTTGAGAAACCGGGGTGTTACAAATTATGTCGTTATCGAATGTTTTGTTATTTGGTAAATGTTAGGTTTTTCCAATTTTTTTTTTTATAGTTTTTCACGTTAGTAATAATTTTTGTGCAAATTTCTAAATAATTTTTTTTATATTCTAAATCCGAACCAATCCACCTGAGATTGGGTTGGTTTGGTTCGGGTTTTAAAAGCAAAAATCAAGAAATTCGAACCAACTCAAACCGAACATGTTTGATTGGTTCGGACATTTGGACACCCTAAATTCGAACCATCCGGTCCGATTACACCTCCTATGTTTTGGTTAAATCCTCTTAGTCCTAGATGGATCAATGATATTTAAGACGAGTGAGTTAGAAATTCATATTTTATTTATTGATTTATGAATAATCTTATTGACCCATTAGTATGGATGGTAATATAATATGAACTCACAGGGACTCGCCCGAACCGACCCGATTTAATGGGTAAAATCCGATATGATTGAATTTGGGTTTGGTATTAATGAAACCAGCGTCTGAATCTGAACAATGTATATAAAATTACAAAATTACTCTTATATATACCATGTTAATTTTATGTGCTTATTCTTTACTTCCTTCTTTTATCTCTTGTATTGGGTTGAAGTACCCCTTGTATTTCTATTCAATATATTTCTTATTGCCTATCAGAAAAAAAATGTTAACAACTTAATATAATAACAATTTGGTAATATTTGAACAACAAGATACTTCCTCCGTTCCTATTTATAAGAACCAAACAACCGTTTCACACCCTTTAAGAAATTTAGCTAATCTAAGATAATTGCATTGAATTTGTTCTCAATTTATATCAACTTTCCAAAGTTACCGTTCACTCATTATTCTTAATTTATATGCATCATTAATGCTATAGCAAGTTGAAAGAGAGAGAAATTCAATTAAATAAGGACATTCTTGTCCAAAAATAATTAATTCTCCACAAACTTCAAGTTGGTTCTTATTAAAAGGATCAAATGCACTTTCTATTTGGTTCTTATAAATAGGAACGGAGGGAGTACCATTATTTTTTTCAAAAAACATATAAAAAGTTTTTCACAACAAAATAATATAAGTTGTGATTTGTTTTGCCAAAAAAGTCTACGAATCAATTTAGTTTAATTAAAATGTGGGTCTGAGACTACAATGAGTTTGAGTAAATTAAACCCGACGAGTTTGGATTTAATAGGAGAGTTCGAGTTTAAATTTGGGATAAGCAAAACCGAGCCCGACCCGAAGCATGTCATCACTACCCATTAGGGAGGGGTAAATATACCCTCCCATTTAGACAATGCTGACTTTTACTCTTGTAATTGGTGAATATTATTCTATGGATTTCAATAAGTAAAAGAAGATTAATTTATAAATTCAACTTCAATTTATGATTTCTTTGTTGAGGCTTGTCAAGATTCAGATTTGAAGAATTTATCAATAATTGTGTACATGTTTGGCAAAGATAAAATAGCTGACATTTTGTACTTGATAAACAAATAACTCCACTTATCATGACTATTACTGAAAGATTTGTTTTTAGCAATGAAAATAATAAAAGATCAGTTTAAAAAACAAGATGAAAGGGAAGTTTTTAGCAGATATAACATTAATTAAAAAATTCAACAAGTTTTTAGTTGGAAATGAATCTCTCCCGCAGCTTTTATCTGCAGACCTCTCCTGCAACATCACAGCCCTTGATTTTTGTATCCAAGGATTAAGATGATTGATTAAAATAATTCATTAATTAATCAATTTATATGAACAACAGGGGCTGCTGAGTCTTAATTTATGAAATTGAACCTAGAATTTGATTCAATAAATCTGTCATTTTTTTGACTTTATTTGTAACATTTTTTTGTAACATGTGGAAAATTCTACTTATTAACATGATATTTTTGTAATTTTGTTTGACTAGTGTTGCCTGATTTTCGGTATTCTGGCCTTTCTTTTTATGCAAGTTACTCAGTATTCTTTTTGGTACATCAGAATAGTAGTTACTTGGTATTCTGATCTTTTTTTACTATTTTGGTTTTCTTTTATTTAGAATAAATATTGAATAGTTATCTCACGGTAGTCATAACATATATAATAAATTTCAAAGAGCAATGCATAAATATGAACATTAAAGAATAGTGCATGCTCACTCAAACAAACAAGCTGATACATTTTACAACGCATCTAGTTCTTCTAGTGTTACTGACTGTGCGGCAACTAGGAAAGTCCTCAGCGTGGCTTTAGTGTCGCTCTGGGGTCAATCCAGCGGCTCTAAGAAATGAGGGAAACGTACGCCGGTAGATTCCAAACAAGCAACAACAATAGCTGAAAGGGACGATGAAATGACAAATACACTAGGTGAAAAGGAACCAACCAAGATGTTAGTGGGCATACTGACTGTGAGTGAGATCCAACGGGGTTGGAGACCATGGATGGAGTAGTTGCTGCAAACAGTGGAGCAATGGATCCATATTAACCCGACACTCTCTCCAATTCAGAACCAAACAAAGCACACCCATTCCAAAATAGAGCGCCAAAATAGATGAAGGAGAAGTTGGCCTCATAGGCACTACAAGAATTTCCGAGAATCTATTTAGGAAAGGACATGTAGAGCCACTCAAAGATAGAACAAAAGACTTGGTCCAAGATGATTGTACTTTGTATTTTTCTCATTTAGTCATATTTCTAGTGAATGTAAGACTTCTTTGTTGGGCCGATGGGCCAGCATTCTGCCTGCGGGTAGCGTTCGAAACGGGGCCCTAGCTGCTACGCTATAAGGAAAGAACGTTACACCCTCACTAACACCAATTGGTTTTGGCGTAGTGGTAAGCGTGTGATCCAAAAGGTGGTATCAAAGCAGGTCTCGTGTTCAAATCCTACATAAGGCATGTTGTGCAGCTTGGAAGGCTGACATGTGCTAGGGGATTGTTGGGCCGGTGGGCCAGCATCCTGCCTACTGGTAGCGTTCGAAACGGGGCGCTGGCTGCTACGCTATAAGGAAAGAATGTTGCGCCCTCACTAACACCAATTGGTTTTGGCGTAGTGGTAAGCGCGTGATCCAAAATTCTTAACACTCTCAGTACCCCATCATGCTCTCAGGGTTGAACATCTGGTGCGTGAGATATATAGAAATGAACCATCTTAGAATTTATGCGACCTAACTCTACTCCAAAAGTTAACTCAACAAGTGAGGATTGTTTTTCCATACATAAAGGTAGGGTTGTCCAATGGGCGTGAGATATACAAAAATGAACCATCTTAGAATTTAGGCGACCTAACTTTACTCCAAAAGTTAACTCAACAGGTGAGGATTGTTTTTCCATACATTAAGGTAGGGTTGTCCAACGGGCGAGTTCGGCAGGTTCAGGCCAAAACATCGGTTTGGGTCGGATGACTAAACACCAAACCACCAGGCGGCGGGACGACGGGTTGCTCAAATCCGGGTTGAGCAGGTCACGGTTACCTCGGTCGGGTTTATTTGGTCGGATGACTATCTTTTTAGTTTTCTATTTCCGTCTCCAACAACAAATTCTTGGATACGCTACTGGAGGTGAGCAACTACAAAATTATGTGCTAGAAAACAAAGAGATGATAATTTTGTTATCTCAAACAAAAACTTATTCTCTAATTGTTATAATAATAACTAAGATACTAAATTATCGTCTAATATAAATGCTCCAGCTCTTATTTTATTTTTTATACGCAAATACTATTGTTAATGTAGGATTCAGCACTATACTAGGCACAATCTTATTTTTGGTAATCCAAAGTCAGCCCAAGGTATGGGAACTGAATCTGATTGATAGGATGAACAGTGCTCGTGAACAGTAGCAGTTAGAAAGTTATTATTTAATTATTTGTTCGGGTAGTTATTGGGTTAGTTATTATTAGTTATTTACATCAGTTTATGTTAGTTATGTTCTATCAAAACTGCCTAGGGGTGGTTATTAAATTTCTGGTTATAAATAGGAGTTGTGGCTGTTAGTTTAGACATTCAGAAATTGGGTGGTTGTCTTAGGGAGAGACTGGACTCTCAAAATTCCAGAATTTGTAGGAGAGAACTGGCTCTCGAACACCAGTACTTCCCTAAATATTCTGTAATAAATTCGGTTCCTATCAATTTGGTATCAGAGCACCATCCAGGTGCTGTGGTGCAATTGAATCTTGAAGAAATGGAGGAGGAGACAGCAAGTAATAAGAGGGAAGGTAAGGCGATTCCAACCTTTGATGGTAAAGAGGCTTACTGGTGGTTGATCAAAGTGGAGCAGCACTCTGAGGCCATGGAAATGGCTGAAGAGAAGAAGTTCTCGGAGGCTGAGATGGCTTTGACCGGAGATGCTTTCTTCTGGTGGTATTTCTGGAAAAGAAGCAACCAGAATGCAAAATGGTGGGATTTTGTGAAGGCTTTACTGAAGAAATTCCAACCAGAAATGGATCCTGACATACCAGTGTATGTTCAAGATTCTGAGGAAGAAGAAAGCCCGAGAACGTATGCAGTTTTGAGGAATGGAAGAGAGGGTCATTCGATGGAAGAAAATCCAGAGATAAAAGTTGATTCTGTTAATTCAATGGATAAAGGTTTTCTTTCAAAGGAGAATCAAAAGGAACCAGGAAAGAAGGACTTCAGGGTTCCCTTTCTTGGTGAAATAGAGGTACCATTGATGGTGAATTGGTGGCCAGAGAAGAGTGATGCCCTACAATTGCAGAAAACTTGGAGCACTTCAATGGTGGAGAAAAACTTAGCCCTTGAGATGCAGAGGATCAAACTTGAAACAATACTTGCAAGAAGTGCGAGGCTAAATAACAGAGTTCGACGGACGCAACCAACCAAGGTGCTGATCAGGCGGCCACCGCCAAAGCCACCAGATTCAAGTTTCCTTTGTGTAAGAACAGTTTTGAATTTGTGGGCAGAGTGCAAGAAGCTTTTCCTGCGACCCCCGCCAAAGCCACAGATAAAGGCTTCCTTCGTGTGAGAATAATTGGGAAAAATGTGGCCATAGTGCAAGAAACTTTTCCGGATTATCACCTTGGGGACAAGGTGGATCTTTAGGGCGGGGTATTGATAGGATGAACAGTGCTCGTGAACAGTAGCAGTTAGAAAGTTATTATTTAATTATTTGTTCGGGTAGTTATTGGGTTAATTATTATTAGTTATTTACATCAGTTTATGTTAGTTATGTTCTATCAAAACTGCCTAGGGGTGGTTATTAAATTTCTGGTTATAAATAGGAGTTGTGGCTGTTAGTTTAGACATTCAGAAATTGGGTGGTTGTCTTAGGGAGAGACTGGACTCTCAAAATTCCAGAATTTGTAGGAGAGAACTGGCTCTCGAACACCAGTACTTCCATAAATATTCTGTAATAAATTCGGTTCCTATCACTGATGGTCTAGAGCAAATTCAACTCAATAAAAAAAATT
Organism: Lotus japonicus; assembly: GCF_012489685.1. Taxonomy (NCBI): domain Eukaryota; kingdom Viridiplantae; phylum Streptophyta; class Magnoliopsida; order Fabales; family Fabaceae; genus Lotus; species Lotus japonicus. The sequence continues at coordinate 83,008,839 of NC_080043.1, read as the reverse complement.
ATCTACACAACACATGGACACGGGTCTATATGCAGTTCAAACTTACTACCATGAACACTGTAATAACAGAAGCTAAAATAATGGAAAGAATCAATTTACTAGCATTAACATTGTAACAACATCATGGGGAATTGAAGATTACTCGTGATCAAAGGTGAAAAAAGTAAATGATGATGTACGTAAAAAGGTACTCCTACTAGCATATCCATATCATAACCAGTGCCCTCAAATACAATCCCATACCCATTCTTATGCTGTTTGCTAGCAGTTTCATTAAACATAATTTCACTCATTGGCACCAGAGAGTGAAAGCATATACTCTGTATACATGGGCACGTTAAATTCTAGAAAACCAAAACACCCCCAATGCTCCAGCTGTTCTCCTTAGAAGAACTCCAATCCCTGCTTAGGTTCATGTTAATATAGCCTGCTACAATAGAAGAACTCTACTAAAACTTTTCTTTTTCCTTTCTTTTTTCATTTAACATTCCTTCTCTTCTTTAGGAAATTCACAATATTACCACACCACTCAGAGAAATTTGAGTTTCGTTACTGGTTTGTCACCCTTCTAAGTGCTGATCAAGCACCACAAGTACCTTGAGAGATCTGCTCAAAGAAAAAGTAGTTCTCCTATTTGTTATTGCAAATAAATAATCTGTTAAAAAAGCAAGCTAGTAAAAGATGAAGGAACAATGCAACAGCAGAAGACGGATAATATATAGGAGAATAGTAAGGAGAGTAGTGAGTTTCATACCGACAATGCAGCCACTGAAACATGAACATTTTTCCCTCAAGTCCTCTTGTTGGTGCTGTATCTGGGTTCTGTTGGCATTGCCTTCTTCCTTCTCAATTAACGTTGAAACTGCTTGACGACGTGACTCTAACTCTAATTTCAATGGTTCATCCAATTCACGTCCATTTTCCAATGCAAAGTATAAATTTTCCACTTTCTTATTATTATACTCCAGCAAGTCCAGTGCCATTTGCAACTTCAATCCCAACTCCAACTTTAAATGTGGTTCCAAGTCTGGTGCTTCCCCTAAGAATCTGCGAAGCTCAAAATCCGAGTAATATATTAGGTGAACCCCGCACTCTTTTATTTTGATCATATTATTATCATCCGAGAACTCAAAATTGAATCTGTTAACCCTGTTACTAGTCAGCAACCTCTGTACATCAGTTTTACTTTGCCACACAAAAACATGATCCGAATTAAAATCCGGGATGTGTTTATCATAAGATGTACCACCATATTCTTGAATTTTACCGTGTTGTGTTTCTGTTGAAAACTTGCTCCGACAGATAATTTTTGCACAATGCTGCTTGATTCCAGGGGGTGGAGAAAGAACCGCAGAGTATATGATGCCTAACCACTGGGAAAAAGGTCTATGGAGTTCAATATTAATTGAGGACCCTGTGGTTCGATATGTCAACAACCTTTGCCCTGAACCTGAGGGGACACTGCTTCCTGGTAAACAAAGCCTTACACTGTTATAATTGTAACTGTGGACATCCAAACCAAACCTTCTTACAAATAGATTGTTCAAATCAGCACTCTCCATTGTAAACAGGGCGTCTTCCATAATCTGGAGGAGCGAACATTCATTCAGTTTCATTGCATTCATAAACGATATGTCTTTCTCCTTTCCTTCCATCTTGACTGCAAAGGTCTTTAAAGTAGATACTGTCACTAATGAGGTACAGTTGACGACACAAAGCTCTTTGATAGACAATGGAAGCTCAGGTAGAAACTGAAGCTTCCTACAATTCTTTAAGGAGAGAATCTCCAGATTTTCAAGAAGCTTGATACTTGTAGGCAACTTCTTCACACTGCTTCCATCGAGCTTCAACAAATACAGTGATGACAAGGCACTGATGTTGTCGGGGAGTTCAAACAAGTTATAACAATCCTTCAGATGTAGCGTTTTAAGGATCGTAAGGCAGCACACAAGACATGTAGCTTCTCTTTGTAAACTACTCCACAGTTAGAAAGAGTTAGCCCCTTAAGAGACGTCAGATATGATAATTCATCAGGAAGATTCTGCAGCCTCGAACCTTCTAGATTGAGCCACTCAAGCTTGCTTAGACGACCGATTGACGAGTACAATTTTTTGACCCCTATCTTGCTTAAATCAAACCTCTTAATTGAATCAAACGACACTGAAAATTCCTCGAGGCTTGAACAGCCATCGACATTGAACTCCTGCAGATTGCTTAAATGCTTTTCACTTATAAGAATCTTCAGTTTTTTGCATCCATCCAGCATCAAAGTAACTAGTGTCTCCACAGATAGAAGATGAATAACACACAAACTTTCACATTTGGACAGATAAACCCATTTGATTTTTGAGGCTTTAGACAAATCAGGAAGCTTCACCAACTGTTTGCATTCAATCAGGTCAATTGTCTCTAAATTCGCAAGATCCTACGGAAATTCAAAAGGAATGCCATCTCAGATTACAGATGAGCCAAAAGATGTAATTAAGCATATACGCAAATGAATGTTTATCTTTACCTGAGTCCCTTGCCAAAGTTCTTCAACATGGCTTTGCGGCATGCGAATCTCAACAAGAAACATGGCACAAAAGTTGGGTGGAAGAGACTTTGAAGGGTATCCACTCCACTCAAGGTACTTCAATCTAGCAGAATCTCGCATATGGAGGAGGCTAGAATAATAGTGCACTTTAGCTGGTCTTTGCTTACCCGCGGGGACATATAATCTAAGAAGTCTTAAATTAGGCATCCTGTTGAATATGTCATCACTCAATTGCAAACCTACTGCCTCAGACAAATCTAACGCTACTCCTTCAACTTCGCGAGTTTCCTGGCAAGACAAGAAATAATTAAATTAAGGTAGCAAATTCACCATGGTTTCTATCTAAAAACATGTTAAGTATGTCTTTTTTCTTACCTTGTCATTCTGAAGTACATTATGAACTTCTTCAATATCCCTCAATCGGCTACGTCTTCCAGGGTCTGTTATGCCTTTTCGAACTATATCGAAAGCCATGTCTCGTAGCAAGTCATGCATTTGTATAGTATTGATACTTGAAACACTTATAAGAGCTTTATCTTGAAGTATTTGTATTCCACTAATAGCATTAAAGCCACAAGCATTTAGTATCCTTATGACAGAATCTTTATTTTCATCTTTGAAAAAGAAAGCTATGTCCAGAAATATTTCCTGCTGCTCAGTCCTTTCTAATCCTTTATAGCTCACTTGTAACACTTCTTGAATTTTCTTTAGGGGTTCCTTCTTGCTCTCCAAGTAATTCAGTTCAGATTTCCAGAATTCAGGATCATTTCTGGAATGAAAATGTGAACCCAAAACTTTTAAAGCTAATGGAACACCTCCTGCATATTTAACTGCCCTTTGTGAGAGACCCTCATAACCCTTTTTAGGATTACTTTTCTGGAAGGCTGCTAAGCTGAAGAGCACAAGTGATTCTTGAAAGTTCCATTGCTTGACCTCATATATCTTGTCAACTCTTCCATTAAGCAAGTGTTTATCTCTTGTTGTTACAATGAGATTGCTACCTTGTCCCAAGTCCCTGAATTCTCCATACAAGTATTCTAATTGCTCAAAACTATCCACATCGTCAACCACAATGAAAACTTTTCTACTACTGAGCCTCATCTTAATGAATGCGGATCCAGAAATATTGGATGTTGTAACTTGTTCCTTTAGCAGCTCAGAAAGAAGCTTATCACGGATGTATGTTAGTCCGTGCTTATGTGATTCTTCTCTGACATTTTCCAAGAAGCATACACTGTCATATTGGGGGAAGTATTTGACAAATATGGCTTTAGCAATGGTTGACTTACCTATTCCCCCCATCCCCCAAATTCCAATTCTTCCAACTTTTCCCAGCACATATCCAATCTCTGTACAGTGTTCCTCAATTCCAACAAGGCCTTCTACTTTATTAGGGTACCTTAGGTGCAGCTTTTGTGAAACATCGTTTACAATGTTCCATATAACTTGAGAATCATCCCTGTCAAATAAAGGAATTGATAAGACTAAAGGGATGATTCAAATTCTTACAAGTGGAGAAAACTTAATTTAAAAAACTATTAAATACACACTACTCGATCATATCACTTTAAAGAAGTATTTCAATGATAAAACATAATGCTTGTTGAGTAGTCCTTGCTAAAAAGTTATGATCACATAAGAAAGTTGATGTTTGTCTTAAGGATTGTTGGTTCTGAAAGAAGTTAACTCAACTTTCAAGTTTGTTAGAACTATCACTTACGGTTACATTTTCGGTTATTGATTAGTTTCTAGACTTCTTTTAGTTAGTTAAAGCTTTCTTAGAAGCTAACTTCACAGCTCAACTATAAAAGAGCATTTATCTGTAAACTCGCGGTTAATCTGAAATACAGATTCTTCATATTCTTCTACAAGAATTTTCTCTCTGCTTTCATCATGATGAATGATGATTTCTCTTGGGTGATGGATGATTACTAAAATCAGCTAACAAACAACAAAGTCAATTTTCTCTTTCAGACAATTGCTTAACAAAGAAACTATGTTCCTTAATAAAGATACATTCGGTGATTTAGACAACTCCAATTTTCAAAGATTAGGTAGCCTTTAGTTGTCCCCGAATGGTAGCTCAAGTGGTAAGAGTTAGAGACATAAGGGTTGGGTGGGGTGAAGGGTGAAGGGTCCCGGGTTCGAACCCGGATGATGAATTAATTTACTAACATTTCTAACAACTAACATTTGCCTATAAAAAAAAGGCAGCCTTTGGTTGGTGTAATCTTCTTCAAGCCAGTCTCCTCTTTCACCATATGGCATATGCAGGGTCCATGGAGGTGTAGGGATCTATGAAGGAGAATATTTCAAATCCATAGCCTCGGGGTGGGGATCGATTGAGATTAATTCCTTGTTGGGGTACAGATCTAAAATCAATATTTCAACTTTCTGTTGTCATTAGCAAAGTCAACTAGTCATCTTTGTTGCAAATTTACTTCTTTAGAACAGCATGGAAAAATCCATCTTATCTAATTGAATCAAGTTGTCAAACCTTAGTTACCGATGGAAGTCTATATACAGAGAGAAAAGAAGAAGAATGAAAGTACTTACTTGTGGTTACTTGAGTCCCATCCAGATATATTGGCTGCATCATAGAGAGCAGCTCTCCAAGTACCAACTTTGTTCTGGTCGTCGTCTCTTTTGCTACTGGCGGCGGCGAGTCGATCATAGTCTTCAAATGGTTTCTGATAACTCCCTGTCTGCTTCCGTACGTCTGTTGGATTTGTTTTGTAGAAAACTGGAAGAACAACCTGTCCCTCTTCTCTTCTGCATTCCATTATTATGACCAGTTCTTGCAAACACCACTTTGATGTTGCGTACCTTTCTGAGAACACAACAACGGACACCAGCGAGTCCTTGATTGCTTTTTCAAGTGCTGGCCCAACATCATCTCCTCTTTTGAGCTGATCATCTATGTAGGCAACGATGTTCTTGTCTCTGAGAGCAGAATGAAGATGGCTAGTGAAGTTTTCTCGGGTGTCCTCACCTCTAAAGCTAATAAAAACATCGTACTTTTTGGGAGACAAACGAGAAGAAGACATGACTGCTTCTGCCTGCTAGTGTAAAGAAAGAAAGAACTGACAGGGGATTTATGCAACCAAACTGGAGCGACTTGAACAATTGAATGTGACGTAGTTTAATTTATCTTTATACTATAAATTCGTACCCTACTCATTACATCAGTGCATGAGACAGGAATCAATAGTATAAACTATATCCATAAAAAAATTCACATACAAACAAACCAGTAATGTTCAACAACTGGCCGCCCAAGATTAATGCGAAATTAATCCTTAAATATATTTCTTGCAGCAGCTGCCTAATAATTTCAAAATTCAGCAATTTGATCCAAAATTAAGATATTTTGGTTGACTTGACTATGACAAATAAACTGGGGGTTGAAAACGGGTGATACATTTACCATCTTATTTCTCTTGGACTCCTCATCACTGTCATTATCATCACCTTTAGTTTTTCAGAGATTTTTTTTTTTCAGAGACCATTTTAAATTCAAGTGTATAAATGAGGAACAAAACATATTTAACCCTTACATATATGCATGACCTCCTCATATCCATTTTCTTAAGTTGTTGCAATCGGAGAGAAAGGAGGTGAGCAGCTAAAAAATTATGTGCTAGAAAACGAAGATATGATAATTTTTTTATCTCAAACAAAAAATTATCCTCTAATTTTTATAATAAGGACTAAGATACTGAATTATCATCTAATATAAATGCTGCAGGTCTTATTTTATTTTTCTACACAAATACCATTGTTAGTGTAGGATTCAGCACTATACAAGGCACAATCTTATTCTTGGTAATGAAAAGTTTGGAGTGAAGAACCGTGCTCAGCCAAAGTAGGGAAAACTGATGGCCTAGAGCAAATTCAATTCAATAAAAATAATTACACACAACACATGGGTCTATAAGTAGTTTAAACTTAATCTTAAGCTTCAAGCTAAAATAATGGAATGAATCAATTTACTAACATTAACACTGTAATTACATCATGGGGAATTGGGGATTACTCGTAACCAAAAAGGGGGAAAAAGTCAATGATGATGTACGTAAAAAGTTAAAAGAATAAAGATGAAAGAAAAGATACTAACTCATGTACGTTCCTACTAGCATATGCATATCATAACCAGTGCCCTCAAATATAATTTCATACCCATTCTTATGCTGTTTGCTAGCAGTTTCATTAAACATAATTTCACTCATTGGCACCAGGGAGTGAAAGCATAGACTCTGTATACATGGGCACGTTAAATTCTAGAAAACCAAAATACTCCCAATGCTTCAGCTGTTCTCCTTTATCACTATACTTCACCAGTTTTGCTTTATCACTTGATATATCACACATAACAATGTTACCACCCTTTGTAGAGCATATTGGGAAATGCCATGCAGAGCCACTCAAAGATAGAACAAGAGACTTGGTCCAAGATGATTGTACTTTGTACTTTTCCATAACCCATATTTCAAGTGTATTGTTCTCGCTAACCACTGATAGACTCAAAAAGTTCCCATGCACCCACAATTTACAAAATGAAAAATCATGGACAAGATCACCTGGTCGGGGTATCTCTAAAAATGCCTTTTCAATTAAATCAAAGGCAATAATAACATTCACCAATTTATCACGATCGTAAGCCAACCAATGGATGGCCTCATTGAAGAGCAATCCAGGTATCCGATCACCAGAGTGGAAGACCAACTCGGATCTTCGAGAACGGGAGAGGTTCATGTGAGGCAAATTGGTACCCTCGATATATTTCCACATATTAGCTCTCAATGAGAAAAGCTTTACATGTGCTAACCAAAGAGGTGAGGGCCGTGGTTCAGCACACACTTGAACCACCAAGTAGTCATCATTTGATGAATCATACCCAAAACCACATAGATGAGGAAAACCCTCGGGGTAAATAGGAGAAGATGAAGGTATTGGTTTGTTGACATGTGTGGATGGATTCAACAGGCAAAGGCTTCCATTACAGTCCAATAGCAGAAAGCCTCTACACGAACCTCGAACTACAATAGGCAAAAGGTCAATATTTATTGCTTCAAAAATAGGATTAGATTGATGCGATCCATCTAAGTCCATGGTATAAATGTCAGAAAAGGTATTGATCACGAGTCTAGGAGGAGCAAGTTCAAAATGTGATCTTGCAAAGTGAGTATCGGATATGAGAGAGCACCAAAACTTGCACACAGCCTTGAAGCGTATAAGAGACTTCACCGGTAACCTCAACAGGATTTCAGTTATCAACTCTTGAGGGAGATGTTGGGTTGCAATCTTCATGCTTGAGAAACTAGACAAAATAAGGAAATATAGAAATAGAAAGTGAGATAGACAAAGTAGCAATTATAGGCTTAGAAGTGTGATCACATAATTAAAAAAAAGTGAGATATATAACTAACATAAGTTCAAGATATAATTAACCCAAGGTCTATTGTAATTACACCAAAGTTGTTTATGATTAAGATAAATTGTGGTCTACATGTGTTTCAAGAAATTCAATCAGAAACTCTAACAATTCAAATAACTGATTTGAGAGTCAAACTGTTAATGGAGGTTGGAGGGAGTGAGTCTGCTTTACCTCGACGGGAGTCGCTCGAATAGAGGCCACAGAGACGTCGCACGCGGCTGCCAGCGGCACTGGAGGAAATGCGCGGGAAAACTGAACTGTTGACTGGGCGCGGCGCGGCGCTAACTGAGGCAAACTAGACGACGCCGAGGCAGGCACTGTCAACGCGGCGCGCAAGGATGACGGAAGGCGGTGGGCAACGGTAAGCGGCGGAGGAAGCAGCACAACCGGCAGGGAGAAACAAAAAATAAATCCGAAACGAAAAGAAAAAAGGATTCCCGCAAAAGAAACCTAATCCCCTTTCTGAAATGACGTCATTTGATAGTTTTGAAATTCAAGGGTTTTTTTTTTTTGTGGGAAATAAAATTCAAGGGCGAGGACCATCATAAACGACAAAGTTCACCATACCAATTATTTAACTCATTGTCTATGTGTATTATCTTTCAATCAAAACTCTATTTTATAAATTTGAGTATGAAAATTGTAATGAAAACTCTATTTCAAGTTTTAACAATCTTTTCTCAACGGTCATATTTATCGGTTGAAATTTATGTAAGGTCAATTAATAATATGAGTCTCACTTTCAATTTAGTTTATATGAATTTAAACCAACAATCGAGAGGGTTGAAAAACAAAAATGATAAAATGAGTGTTATCAGCCCTCCTTATAACATTTTTAGCGCAAGTTCTTACATTAAGGCTAGGCAATGTTGCTTATTATCTCACCCATTGCAACATGTTTATGCTGAGTTCCTTTAAGCACAATTTATTGGCAACCCATAAGTTCTTATTTATTAATTTTTTTTTCTTTCATGCATTAATAATTCATTCTCTAGCATGCATAAAGTGAAAAAAAAAGTCTTGTTTATAGAAAAATTAAGAATCACTATTGAAGTAAAATTTACATGAGTATCCTATGAATAACTTACATTCTATATGACATTTAAAATCGATGGAAATGTTAAGCAAGTCAAGTAAGCAATCACCAATGCGGATGCTTTTATTAGAGCATCTACATGAACACAAATTTAAAATCTTGACTTCTTTGTTTGGATGTAAAATATAGACTTCATTCAAAACTTTCCCGATGAAAAGTAAAGAAAAACTGATTGAATACAAGGAGTGCACTAGAAGTGGTGCATATTAGAGGTCACTTATATCATGTAGACAAAATAAAAAAAAAAAAACATAATTTTTATTTTAATTATTTTCAATTAAATTTTGGTGTAAGACAGATGTTCTCCTTCGGAAGCAATCCTATTTAAGTCAGGAACATCTACATCATGGTAGGGTTAACTCTCCGGACGAGCTCATATTTTGAGTTCAAAAAAAACTCTCCCAACGGAAGTTTTTTCCAATTAAATTAAATATATTTTTGGTGGTTGTTTGCGGGACTCGCAGGGTTTGTGGATTACGGGTTTTGCAGGTTTTGGGGACCAAGCTTCCGTCTTACAGATGGAGCTTCTTGCTATTCTCCATGGTTTGAGGATTGCTTGGGATCGTGGCTTTCGTAAGGTTGTCTGTTACTCAGATTCATACCTTGCGGTGGCCCTCGTTACTGATCCCCCTTCTCCCTTTCATGTGATGGTAGTTTTGATTCACAACATTGTTGACATGCTTCATCGCTCTTGGGAAGTGCGCCTGCTTCACACTCTTCATGAGGGCAATTTTTGTGCGGATTTCTTAGTTAAAATGGAAGCTCAACAGGACTCTGGCTTCCTCCTTGTCCAGGATCCCTCTCCGGACTTGGAGCCTTTGTTGTTAGCGGACTCCATGGGTTCAGTCTTTATAAGGCTGTAGGGGGCTTCTTTTCTTTCTGCTTCTTTTTTGTTTTCTTCTTTGTTGTTGCGCATAAAAAAACTTTACTATCACGATTTTCTAAATCTTGTTAAAGAAATTAAAAGAAAAACACTTGGTGGTGTTGTGGCCCATTAAATTCGTAGTATTATTATAAAAAAAAAAAATGGGCCTAAAAGTTCTATACTATAAATTGAAGAGCCAACCCCAGCGAGCAACTATCACTTCCCCACCCCTCTTCTCCTTCCTCTCCGAACCTCACTCGTCTGCGTTTTCAATTCGTCTCCATAATTTCTTCCTCTTCTCTCACTGTCGCAGTCGCAGATTTGATTTCTTTAGATTCTCCATCCCTCTTCTGCGGAACAATCTGGTAATCTACAAATTCTTCTTCCTCTAATTAACTAAACCCTAATCTGGTAAATTCTCCATAGCAATGAGTTATATCCAATAGAATTTGATGTTTTCCCACGTGTAAAACATGAGCTTTTGATTAATCTGTTCTCTTTCTTTTGTTTTTCATTGCAGGGGGTGTAGTTAGCAAGAGGCTGCTGGCTTTGGGATATACACCATGCTAGGTTCATTGCCCATACTACCTCTCCCGGCTCCTCCGCTCGATGGAAATCTCGGTCCTCTTCCCGATTCTCAGGTTACCGAGGAGAGGAGGGATGAGAGGCCCTCTGATGAGGAGCAGAGAGCTTCTGCTCCGCCGCCCGCGACTGTCGCGACACACACTAGAACCATTGGGATAATTCATCCCCCTCCGGATATCAGGACTATTGTAGATAAAACCTCGCAGTTCGTGGCTAAAAATGGTCCCGAATTCGAGAAGAGGATTATTGCGAATAACACAGGGAATGCCAAGTTTAATTTCCTGAACGCGTCGGATCCTTATCACGCGTACTACCAGCATCGCTTGGCTGAATTTCGTTCCCAGAATCAGTCTTCTGCACAGGAGTCTGGAGACGACTCGGTCGTTCCTGAATCAACCCCGTCTGCACCAGCCCCTGATGGTAATGGTGTTGTGGAAGCAGCGGAGAAGCCGGATATTTCTGCCCAGTTTAGACCGGTGAGGAAAGTGCTTGAGCCACCTGAGGCTGAGCAGTACACGGTTAGGCTTCCTGAAGGAATAACAGGGGAAGAGCTGGACATTATAAAGCTTACAGCACAGTTTGTGGCTCGAAATGGGAAATCATTTTTGACAGGATTGACTAGTAGGGAAGTTAATAATGCCCAATTCCATTTCTTGAAACCAACTCACAGCATGTTTACATTTTTTACTTCGCTTGCGGATGCGTATTCAAAGGTTTTGATGCCTCAGAAGGGTTTGACAGAGAAGCTTAGGAAGAGTGTCCCTGACATGACTACTATCCTTGAAAGGTGTGTAAACAGGCTGGAATGGGAGCGTTCACAGGAGCAAGCTAGGCAAAAGGCTGAGGATGAGATCGAGCAGGAAAGAATACAAATGGCTATGATTGATTGGCATGATTTTGTGGTGGTTGAAACAATAGATTTTGCTGACGATGAGGATGAAGAATTACCGGCTCCAATGACCCTTGAGGAGGTGATAAGGAGAAGCAAGGTGTCGTCAGCCATGGATGAAGATTTTGTTGAGCCTGGAAAGGACATGGAAATTGATATGGATGAGGAAGAGACCCGGCTTGTTGAAGAGGGCATGAGAGCTGCTAGTTTGGAAGACAATGGTGATGGGAAGAAGAACGAAATTAAGGTTACTGAAGACCCTGAACCACCAATGAGGATTGTGAAGAACTGGAAGAGACCAGAGGACAGAGTTCCCGCAGAAAGAGATCCAACCAAGTTTGTTGTTTCTCCTATCACTGGTGAGCTGATTCCTATTAGTGAAATGTCAGAACATATACGAATTTCTCTCATTGATCCTAAATACAAAGAACAAAAAGAAAGGATGTTTGCCAAAATTCGAGAAACAACTCTGGCTCAGGATGATGAAATCTCAAGAAACATTGTTGGACTAGCAAGGACTCGTCCTGATATCTTTGGTACTACGGAGGAAGAGGTTTCCAATGCTGTCAAGGCAGAAATTGAGAAGAAAAATGATGAGCAACCTAAGCAGGTTATATGGGATGGTCACACGGGAAGTATTGGCCGTACTGCAAACCAAGCCATGTCACAGAGTATTGGGAGTGAGGATCAAAATGAGGCCAGGAACCTTCCTGGTCCTGCTGCACCTCCTCCAAGACCTGGTATGCCTTCAATTCGTCCTCTTCCACCACCACCTGGACTAGCATTGAATCTTCCTCGTGTTCCTCCCAACTTTCAGTATTCTGCTCAGCATAGTGCCGGCCTTCCAATGCCTCCTCCAAGACCACCAGTCATTCCCATGATTCCATCTGTCCGGCCTGCTCCCCCTCCTCCAATGCAAATGACGTCTGGACAGCAGTCTGTTATGGCTGGTCAACAACCTCCAATGGCTCCATCAATTTCTATGAATGGCCAACCAATGCACATACCTCCACCACCTGGATCTCAGTTCACTCCTGTTCCGAGGCCTTATAATCCTATGTCTCATCCACCACCAATGATGCCTATGAATATGATGCATCCACCTCCCATGCCTCAAGGAATGCCACCACCACCGCCTGAGGAAGCTCCTCCCCCACTTCCAGAGGAACCAGAACCAAAGAAGCAAAAGCTTGATGATTCTTCTCTGATCCCAGAAGATCAATTTCTGGCCCAACATCCCGTATGGAGTTACTGAGTTAACAATTACTTTTTTTTTCAAAATAAAGAATACATGATTAAATTGTGTTTACCATCAGTGTTATACTGCTGTTTATGTTCATCCTAATTTGAATTTTGTTGTCTTTCTCTCCAGGGACCTGTTCGCATCAGTATATCTGTTCCTAATGTTGATGAAGGAAATCTCAAAGGACAAGTTCTGGAAATAACTGTGCAATCGCTGACTGAAACTGTTGCCAGTCTGAAGGAAAAAATTGCCGGGGAAATCCAGCTCCCTGCTAACAAGCAGAAATTGAGTGGAAAGCCAGGCTTTTTTAAGGATAATTTGTCACTTGCTCATTACAACGTCAGTGGAGGAGAGACACTTGCCCTGTCCTTAAGAGAGCGTGGTGGTAGAAAGAGATGAGCATATTACTTGCATTGCCATTCAAGAAGGTTGTTGTAATCTTTGCCTCATTTTGAGGCATATGGATTTTTCTACCATTGATGGACTATTTAATGCTATCTTCGTGAATTGTATATTTACTGTGTTGTGAGACTTCCTGAAGTTTTTTTTTGTTACCTCAAAAACTGATGTTAATTCTGGAATACAGATTTTGGCACACCTTGGCGCATGTCTCCTGAGGGGAATGGGAAGTAGTGGAGTTCCTTTACCTAATCTGATCCAGTCAAACATTTACGTCACTGATTATTGTTCTCTCTTGCTAAGTTACTTATTTGTTTTTTAATTGAATCTCCTTTGCTGTCAGGGAGGAATCATTTACTTTTTCTGACTTTTTCTTAGTGTTTAGCTTTTGTCTTATATTGGGTATGTTCTTACAAGTGGTCGTTTCAATTGCCGGCATATGCACCTTTAACTGGTGTATCTTGTTTGGGTTTTGGTCATGAGACGTTGTTTTAGTTTGTTGTTATCCTTAACCTAGACAAGTAGTTGTTGGGATGCTTATTGTATTTTGATTATGCTGTTTTATCATAACAGAATTTCTACTTGGACTTGTGGGAAGGGCCGCACAGCTTAACTTGATGTTTTTTGTGGATGAGGCAAGTAGATTGGTCTACAATATTTTCTGCTGTGTTATAAACTTATGATCCCTACATCTAGATTTATTGCAGTTTTTTTACAATGTTGTCTTACTTTTTATTCTTTAAGTTTTGTTCTGATGGCAGTTTGTGCCTGCCAATTTATTGCAGAACGGAGCAGGTATGATATTTTAAAGAATGCACTGATTCACGTGTTCATCTTTCTTGGGACTTCTTATTAAACTCAGTTTAAGATCCCTTGTCGTTGATCTTGATCAAGATTGTTTATCTTCATTAAATCTCAATCTGCTACATTTGATTTGACTTCTGAGGTGATATTTGATCTGTGTCTTTGCTTTTGATTCATTTGGTTGAGCCTTTACTTCAGATTTCTTAGTGGATCAGCATAACAGATTCATTAGAGTCATTTGACTCTCCACAGCTTCACTAGAATGAGATTAGTTTTATTCACTAGGTTACTCTTGTATATTATGGAAATAGGGGACAACTTCATCGATGAATGATGTTGTTATTGACGCTATCATGGGGGTTCTGATGTTGTTATTGATGCTATCATGGTGGTTCTTACACTCAATATGATGCCCTTTCCGATGTCTCTACTGGGTGTTATAGTAGCTGGCATTTTAAGCTATGAAACAAGTCATTTTGGAATTTAGCTTGTAAGGATATAGTTAGTTTGGATGTTTGTTTAAATTTATGCACCCTAATTCTGCCTGAAAAAAAAAAACGAAAACAAATACTTCTCTTTGGTTTATCTTGAGTGTTGTAAGCCAAAGCCAATTTCATGGCTTATGGAATGGAGATCATAACAAGGCCATTATGATTTCCCTTTTAGATTAGTTGGTGGGTTAATTCTGCTATTTATGGAGGTCTGTTTGTTGAACAAGTGTAGTTTTGTTTTTGTATACATGTTAAGTCTATAATTCAGGAAAGTTTTCGAAATTATGATTACGAAGAGGTAATTTTATTGGGTGAAAAGTGTTAGCCAACCAATAATGATTTTGAATTCAGATGTTGGACTTTTGAATTACCGGTATGATGATTTTAACAATAATGAATATTTTTATCTGGTATGATTAAAAAGAATTCCGCTTTTAATTTCTATCGCAAAATGAAGATTTCACACATTGAACTACCAAAATATATACGCAAAGTTGGGATAACAAAGTCATTAAAGCCATCACATAAATCTTTACACCGAGTCACTTTAAAATTGGGACGTGGATTTTATACATTCCTGATTTTATACATTATGTCAAGGGGAGAAGTAAAGAGCCTTAAGGAAGTTAAGGAAGAGAAGGGCTAAAGAGAGGGGAAGAGATGATGAAGAAGAGGGGGTGGAGTTATAAGGGAATGAGGGTGGTGTTTTTAAAAACTCCCATGATCATGAATTGTGACTCACATACTTAGTTATATTGGCGAAATGGAAGCATTTCATTATGAAGACACGAGGGGAAAGCAAAACTTCACAAGAATTCAACACATATTGCTCATTAGTTAAGTTTTTCGCTATTATGATTGTCGAGAAGTCAACTCGTAGACTCGAATGAGTTTGTGATTGTACATAAAGGAATGAAGTTAATTCAGCCACAAACTCATTTTCAATGTGACTCAGATGAAATCACTCAAACTTGGGTAGAATTGGTAGTATCACCGACTTTGCATTGATTTCCTGAATCCGATACAAAATTCAATTTTACCCTAACCCTAGCCTAGAACGGCACCGTTTAGGTTAGTAGGGTTTTTTCTTTTCATCCCCTTTGTCTTCGATGAGTTACGAAACTCAGGAGAGACCCTGCAGCCTGAGAACACTGCGAGGTTCGGCCGCTGCTGCAAGGCTTCTTCTTTTCCATCACTCTCGATTTTTGTTGCTGGAAGCTGGAACGAGGTTTCGCGAGAGCTTCTCCTCCATGCACCCTTGCTGTCACAGTGACTAGTGAGTGACTTATGTGAATATTCACTTTTTCTCCCTTTCACATCTCGTTTATCTATTCAGTTTTATGAATTGGATATTGGGATCTTTAACTTGATCTTGTATTTTTATGACCTGATATATATTCTGTTTTTGCTAATTGCTAACTGAACTGAACCTCTATAACCGAAGTACGGAACTGTTGTGTTATGTCTGGCCTGCTGTCATTCATATCTCAGAATTCATATCAGAGTTGATTTTATTTGGTAATGTATCTTCAATCAATGGTATTAATCAACTATCTTTTTACACCATGACATGTTTTCTTATGTATTTTTTCATTTTGGTAAACTCTTACAAGTATACGAAATCTAAAATGAGATTATGTAAAATCGCGTGTTTGACAACCTTGCTTGCCATAGCAAAAGTAGCTAAACAACATGCTATCACTTAATCATGCAGTTGGTTTTTGAATAAGTGCTTTATTTAATATTTAGTACATGCATTCATACATATATAGATATAAACAATAACCTTAATGTTCTTATTTTGTAGTTAAACTTTATTAAGTCGAAATTTCCTCCAGAAAGGTGTTTTGGTAATGGATCTAATCTCTCAGTTAAAAGAGCAAGTTAATTTGACGAGCACTGACTTGCTGAAGGCTTTTAAGAAGGTATATATCATTTTAGTCTGAACTGAAAAGGAGCCTAGTTTTATGTTTGAAATATGTTTAGAAAGTTTCTCAGAAATTTTTAATAAGGAAATGTAGCATCATTTGGATAGGTGATGATATGATTTCTTGCAGAAAGAATATGTATATTACCTGCATAATAAAGTCGTCTGATTGTCCTTCTTCTGCAGTTTGATGGTAGTTGTGTCCTTGTCTAGCCATTGTTATCTTAACTGCATTTCAATTAAGTGTGGTTTTTGATCCTATTTTGCTTGAAGTAAGTGGATAAATTATAGGCTGGACTTCTAAGTTCAAAATGTAGTCACTTTGCTACTAAATTCAGTGACATTCTCTTGTCGCGGCTAATAATTCATACACGTTTAGAAGTTTATAGTTTTATGAAGGAAAAAAACATTCATAAAAATTATAATCATATAGGATATTTATAAACCCTGGTTATTCCACTACTTTTACAAAAAGAAGAAAGTTCCAAACAAGCTGATGGTATGTGGTTCTGATTTGTCTCCAGCTTGAACAGCAACACCAGCAACTAATTGCACTGGTTGCAGCGCTTCTAATATCTGAAGGAGATGAAGAAGCGCAGCTTAAGAGGATTGCGGAACTCCAAGTATGGAACTCACAGCTCACTGATTCTCTCTTTATATGTTATTGATTTGGGTAGCTAATTACTGGCAATCTAACTGTAAAGCAGTATAATGTTTTTACATTGTTTCTGGATTTTACCTTCCAGGCTGAAAATGATGCAATAGGCCAAGAACTGCAGAAGCTATTGGAATTTGCAGGTCTATCTCTAGTTTTCTTTGTTTATCTTGGTTTCTTTATTATGAAAGTTTAAATTCATATAAAATAGCAAAAAAGATTTGTTCAGTTTTTCGATGAGTTGGATTACAAGAAAAAGATGTTCCGGTGCATGTATTGTGTTTAATTTGAGAAAAATGAATTCAAAATACCAAAGTGGTTTGTCCATGTATAAAGCAAACTTACAAGCTTTAGTACTATTACTGTAGTGATTTGGTACTGATTAGCAGGCTTCTGAATTGTCTTTATATTCTTATTCAAACTAAGATCCTCAAATTAACAAGTATAGAATATGCATTAACTTATTTTCATGCTGAAAATGCACTAGTCTATCCATATTTGGATTTTATTTGCAGTTGCTTGATTTGAGTAAGAGTATATTTGGCTGGCTAACATGTTCTGACTTGTGTGGGTTCTTGATGTCAGAAAAAGAATTAAATCAAATTCAGGAGTTGTTTATTCAAGCATCAGATATTTATTTGAACTTGAAGAAACCAGATGTCAATTAGTTGCTGGTGTTGCTGTTGAAGCTGGAGACAAATCAGAGCCACATACCATCAGCTTGTTTGGAACTTTCTTTGGAATAACCAGGGTTTATAAATTCCCTATATGATTATAATTTTTATGAATGTTTTTTTCCTTCATAAAACTATAAACTTTTAAACGTGTATGAATTTTTAGCCGCGACAAGAGAATGTCACTGAATTTAGTAGCAAAATGACAACATTTTGAACTTAGAAGTCCAGCCTATAATTTATCCACTTTCTTCAAGCAAAATAGGATAAAAAACCACACTTAATCGAAATGCAGTTAAGATAACAATGGCTAGACAAGGACACAACTACTATAGACAGAGTACCTTACATGTCAAAGATTACTTCAACGAAACAAGTAATCAACAATTACCGAATATTCAATCCAATACCTGCTTAGTTTCTTCCTACTACTTGCTAGAATAGAAGAATGCTACTGAAGCTTATTTTCCTTTTCATTTAACATTCCTCTTCTTCTTCAGGAAATTAACTATATTATTGCACAACACCAAAAACTTCTGAGTTTCACCACCACTCCTTTGACATCCTTCTAGGTGCTGATCAAACTCCACAAGTACCGTAAGAGATCTGCTCAAAGAAAAAAGAGTTCCAAAAAATCTTATTCCTATTTGTTAATATATAATTTCTTAAAATGATTAAATATATGAAGAGATGATTTATTTATATTTATAAGTGTCTACATGTTCCATTTTATCAGGTCATTTATTTTCTTGATGTCAACAAAAATGCAGTATTAACTAATTTTATCTCCTTAAGGTAATTCTGTTATAATGCGGTTATATCTTCATGTATAGTAAAACATTATTTTTTCACATGATTTTTATACACAAGTATCACTATTCCTTCAATGCATGGTGAAAAGTAAAAGAAAGAAATATTGAAGATGATGTTGGGATAGAGGTTGACAAAAAAAGTTGTGTCACAACATTTTTAACTACAGAAAATGTTGCATATGAAAATTTTTGTGGCATAAACAACAAGCTATCAAGAGAGAAGTCAACATGTTGTAAAAAAGGTAATAGATAATCTGATTTATAGGAAGAAAAAGACAAAAAATTAATGTGTACGAAAGCTGAATGCACTATTAGGGTATGTGAATATAAAGACCATAACTGAAAGTAAAATGCATCAACAGAAAATGAATAATATATACGAGAATAGTGAGGGAAAGTAGTTAGTTTCATACCAGAAATGCAGTTACTGGAATATGAACATTTTTCCCTCAAGTCCTCTTGTTGGTGCTGTATCTGGGTTCTTTTGGCATTGCATTCTTCCTTCTCAATTAACGTTGAAACTGCTTGACGACGTGATTCTAACTCTAATTTCAATGATTCATCCAATTCACGTCCACTTTCCAATGCAAAGCATAATTTTTCCACTTTCTCATTATCATCCTTCAGCAAGTCCAGTGCCATTTGCAACTTCAATCCCAACTCCAACTTTAACTGTGGTTCCAAGTCTGGTGCTTCCCCTAAGAATTTGCGAAGCTCAGAATCCGAGAAACATATTAGGTGAACCCCACACTCTTTTATTTTGATCAGGTCATTATCTTGCTGGCTATCAGTTGTAACAAGGAAGTCAAATAGAACGCTTTCATAATTGTAAGTGAAAACTTTCCAACTTGAACCTTCCCATACAAAAACATGATCCGAATTGAATTCCTCAATGTCTTTGCCATACCATGAAGGCTTGCATTCCCTCAGTCCCCAAACACCAACTCTCCCGTCAACTTGGCATTGGATTTTAACACGATGCCAGTTGATTCCAGGGGATGGAGAAAGAACCACAGAATAAATGGTACCTAGCCAGTGGGATGAAGGTCCAGGGTTTTTCGCGCAAATTGAGGACCCTGAGGTTCGATAGTCCAACAAACTTTGCCCTGGTATCCTGCTTCCTGGTAAACAAACCCTAACACTGTTATAATTGTAGCTGTGAGCTTCCACACCAAACCTTCTTACAAATACATGGTGCAATGCAGCACTCTTCATTGTAAACAGTGTGTCTTCCATAATCCGGAGGAGTGAACATTCATTCAGCTTCACTCCATTCATAAACGATATGTCTTTCTCCTTTCCTTTCATCTGAACTGCAAAGGTTTTTAAAGTAGATACGGTCACTAATGAGGTACAGTTGACGACACAAAGCTCTTTGATGGACAGTGGAAGCTCAGGTAGAAACTGAAGCTTCCTACAATTCACTAAGGAGAGAATCTCCAGATATTTTAGAAGCTTGATGCTTGTCGGCAACTTCTTCACACTGCTTCCATCGAGCCTCAATTCATGCAGTGATGACAAGGCACTGAGGTTGTCGGGGAGTTCAAACAACTTATAACAATCCTTCAGATGTAGCAGTTTTAAGGATCGTAAGCCAGCACACAGGACATGTAGCTTTTCTTTGTTAACTGCTCCGCAGTTAGAAATCCTTAGCTCCTGAAGAGATGTCAGGCATGATAACTCATCGGGAAGATTCTGTAGGCTCAAACCTTCTAGATTGAGCCACACAAGCTTGCAAGACGACCGATTGATGGGTACAATTTTTTTACACCTGTCTTGCTTAAATCCAACCCTTTAATTGAATCGGACGACAATGAAAATTCCTTGAGGCTGAAACAGTCATTGACATTGAGGTTCTGCAGATCGCTTAAATGCTTTTCACTTTTCAGACTATTCAGTTTTTTGCACCTATCCAGTATCAAAGTAACTAGTGTGTCCACATTTAGAAGAGATGGATGAACAACACACAGACTTTCACATCTGGAGAGATAAACCCATTTGAGTTTGGATGCTTTAGAGAAATCAGGAAGCCTCACCAACTGTTTGCATTCACTCAGGTCAACTGTCTCTAAATTCACAAGATCCTGCAAAAATTCATAAGGAATGTAATCTCATATTTCAGTTAAGCTGAGAATTAAGCATACAGGCAAATGCGTATACCTGCGTCCCCTGCCAAAGTTCTTTAACATGGCTGTGCGGCATGCGAATCTCAACTAGAAACTTAGCACAAAAATTTGGTGGAAGTGACTTTGAAGGGTATCCACTCCACTCAAGATACTTCAATCCAGCCGAGCCTCGCTTATCGAGGAGTCCGGGATAGTAGTGCACTTCAGCTGATCTTTGCTTACCCACAGGAACATATAATCTAAGATATCTTAAATTAGGCATCCTGTTGAATATGTCATCACTCAATTGCAAATCTATTGCCTGAGACAAATCTAACGTTATTCCTTCAACTTCAGGAGCTACCTGTCAAGATAAGAATTAAGTAAGAGTAATAATATATACACACCTCATTTTTTAAACACTCAATTTCCACCTCTTTTTATTTCTATCTCTCTCATCTTATCATCTATCACATCTCATATTTTCTCTCTTACTTTTTCTTTTTTTCCTATCTCTCTCACTATTCCACCTCTCCACCTCAAAAGAGAGGTGTGGATGAAACATTACTCATTAAGTAAAGAGTAATTAAGTAAATCAGGGAGCAAGTTCATCATGATTTCTATTTGAAAACATTTCTAGCATATCTTTTTCTTACCTTGTCATTTTGAAGTACATTATTAACTTCCTCAATATCCCTCAATCGGCTGCGTCTTCCAGGGTCTGTTACATCTTTTCGAACTATATCGAACCCCATTTCTTGTAGCAAATCATGCATTTCTATAATATTGCTGTTTGAAATACTTATAAGAGCTTTATCTTTAAGTATTTCTATTCCACTAGTAGCGTTAAAACCACAGGCATCTAGTATCTTTATTACGGAATCTTTATTTTCATCTTTGAAAAAGAAAGCAATGTCCAGAAATATTGACTGTTGATCCCTCCTTTCTAATCCATTATAGCTCACTTGCAACACTTCTTGAATTTTCCTAAAGGGTTCCTTCTTGCTCTCCAAGTACTTCAATTCAGATACCCAGAACTGAGTTTCTCTGGAATGAAAATGTGAACCCAAGACTTTCAAAGCTAATGGAACGCCTCCAGTATATTCAATTGCCTTTCGTGAGAGATCCTCATAACCATTTTCAGGCTCCCTTTTCTTGAAGGCTGCTAAGCTGAAGAGAACGAGCGATTCTTGAAAGTTCCATTGCTTGACCTCATATATCTTGTCAACTCTTCCATGAAGCAAATGTTTATCTCTTGTTGTTACAATGAGACTGCTACCTTGTCCCAAGTCACTGAATTCTTCACACAAATATTCTAATTGCTCAAAACTGTCCACATCATCAATCACAATGAAAACTTTCCTGCTACTGAGCCTTCTCTTCACGAATGTGGATCCAGAAATATTGGATGCTGTAACTTGTTCCTTCAGTAGCTCAAAGAGAAGCTTATCTCGGATATATGCTAGCCCGTGCTTCTGTGACTCTTCTCTTACGTTTTCCAAGAAGCACACACTGTCATATTGAGGGAAGTGTTTGGCAAACATGGCTTTAGCAATGGTTGTCTTACCTATACCTCCCATCCCCCAAATTCCAATTCTTCCAACTTTTCCCAGGACATACCCAATATCTGTACAGTGTTTCTCAATTCCAACAAGGCCTTCTAGTTTATTAGGGTACCTCAGGAGCAGCTTTTGCAAAGCATCGTTGACAATGTTCTGTATGACTTGAGAATCGTCCCTGTCAAATAAAGGAATTAATAAGACTAAAGAAATGATTCAAACTGTCAGAAGCTAAAAACTTAATTTAGAAAACTATTAAATACACACTACTTAATCACAACACTTCAAAGAAGTATATTAATGATAAACATGACCGATAGGTATCATCAATAAATCATTATCTATTCATCAGATAGGTATATTGTGATGTACGTCGTTGATGCAGCCTACTCTTCATTAGTATCATGACACTTTTGTTGCTAGTTACTGGCCTAACCTGGTCACTTGAAATATACTTGCGAGCAGGGTAGCCCATCTATCAGCTGAAGAGGCTCTGCTAAAGCCTGATATGTACAACACTCACCTCTTGTACCCACTACCTAGCATGCTGTTATTCATTACTAGACTCTTTTTTCCTGAGTCATTTGATTAATGGAAGCTCTTATTCTAATGTCAAGCAAAAAAATATATACATCATGAAAAATTTAGGTAACGGCATCCTAAATGCATCAAATAAGAAGGTGAGAACTACACCAGCTTTTTTCATTATTTGTTTTATAAATAACATTTTGGTGTAATGGTAACTTGTGAGTTAGACTTTTTTTAAATAATTAATTTAGGTGTTAAATATGTTAATTAAGATAGCACATCTCTATCCACTTTATGTGATCTCCGAGTTTCGAGAGGATTAATCTCATGATTGCGGCTTATATCTATGGGATTAATCTCTACATCTTGTTGGGTTCCAGATCTAACATCAAAATTATGTAGCTACTTGAATCTAAATCAAACCAGATCAAAATAGTGATTTGGTTACTTACTTGTGGGTACTTGAGTCCCATCCTGATATATTGGCTGCTTGAGCAAGAGCAGTTCTCCACCTACCCACTTTCTCTTGGTCAGTTCTACTTTCACCGGCAGCTCGATCATAGTCTTCAAATGGTTCCTTGTAACTCCCTGTCTGGTGCCGTACGTCTGTTGGGTTTGTTTTGTAGAACACTGGCAGAACAACCTGTCCCTCATATCTTCTGCACTCCATGATTTTGACCAGTTCTTGCAAGCACCACTTTGAAGTTGCGTATCTTGCTGAGAACACAACAACAGACACCAGCGAGTCCTTGATTGCTTGTTCAAGTGCTGGCCCAACATCATCTCCTCTTTTGAGCTGATCATCTATGTAGGTAACGATGTTCTTGTCTTTAAGAGCAGAATGGAGATGGCTGGTGAAGTTTTCTCTGGTGTCCTCACCTCTGAAGCTAATAAAAACATCGTACTTTTTGCTTTTAGAAGACACACCCGAAGATGAAGAAGAAGAAGACATAGCCACTGTTAGTGTAGAGAAACTACAAAAGAAAGAAAGAAGGAAGGAACATTTCTCAATCTTGCATTATATCTCTATAATAGATATAATTGAACCATAGAATGATTGTCAAACCATCTTTTTCATTCTTTTTCCCTTACCACTCACATGCACACACATACCTCACCTTTTCCCTTTATGATAAGAAAACAACTCTGATTCATGTTATCATGTACTACTTCGTAGTCCATATTTGAAACACATTTTTTTCTCTTTATTTCTTTTTTCTTGTCACATCATATCATATATCACATTTAACACTTATTTCTCCTCTTTTTCTATCTCTATCGAGTGGTCTACATCCATTAGGTGCACATGAGAATTGATGTTTTTACATTGATAGGATCACATTACTTTACAGAATTCAAAAGTTATGGTTATGGAGGAACTTTTTGCATTTGTCCAAAGACAATTTCTAGCTTTGAGAGGTCCTATCCTTGTGGGTAACATTTCCACTCTGCTTCCTTCTAGCCTTAATTCAGATAATGATGATAAGGAACTGATGTTGTCATGGAGTTCAGACAAGTTACAACAAACTTCAAAATTTAGTATTTGTAAAGATGTCAAGCCATTAAAAATGAGTAAATGACTTCCAACTTCAGTTTGGTTACTATTTGGCAGTTTGAAAGCCAAAGCTCAGTCAGCGATCTCAGGCAAGACACTTCATTCATAGATTCTGCAGTCCTAAACCTTCTAGGTTGAGCCATTCAAGCTTACTTAGACGACCGATTGATGAGTGCAATATTTTGACTCCTGAACTGCTTAAATCCAACCTCTCCGTTAAATCCGAGGACAAGGAAATTCCTTGAGACTTGAGCAGCCATAAAAAGTGATCCTCTCCAGAGATGTTAAATACTTCTCACTTCTAAGACTTCATTAGTTTTGTGCACCTACCGAGTAGCAAAGTACCAAGTGTGTCCTTAGAAAAACTGATTGTTGAATATCACACAAACCTTCACAACCAGAGACAAAAGGAGAAATAAAAAAAAAGGGATATCCTCGATTTTCATTTAAACTGAAAATTTGAAACCATAACTCCATAAGCACACAAACGCAAACGTGATATATGTACGCACACGCACCTGCATCCCGTGCCATAGATACTCAATGTAGCTGTGCGGCAAGCGAATCTCAACAAGTAGCATAGCAAAAAAAGATGGTAAAAGAGACTTAAAAGGGTATCCAGTCGACTCCAGGTAGTTCAATGTGTTAGGAAATGGCACAGGAGAATGGTACACAGTAACTGATCTCTTCATACATGAGAGTACATACAATCTAATAAATATTAACTAAGTCATCATAGAGTTTCAAAAAATAAAAAATAAAAACTAAGTCATCATATTGAATGTCTCATCAGCTTGCAAGTGCAAATCTATCTTATGCCTTCAGCTGCATAAGTTCCCTCTAACAGAACATGGAAGTAAATGATAAAACATCAGCTTGCAAGTGCACAAGTTTGTTCATTACTTTTCCAAGAGGGAAAGAGTGAAAGAGGAGTCAGATTCATACCAGTTATGCAGCCATTGTATAGGAACATGAACTACACTTCTCATCTTTTATTTCCCACATTTTTTTCTTCCATTTTTTGTTCAATCTTACAAACCATCAATTAACCTTAAAATTGCCCGACGTCGAGATTCTAACTCTAATCTCAATGATCCGTCCACTTCACATCCCATCTCCAATGCTTGGTATAACCCCCACTCCACTTCACTAAATCTCCGCGCCAAGTCTAACACCAATCCAAACCTCAACCCCAACTCCAACTTCAACTCCAACTCTATCCTTGATTCTCGCAAGAATTTGCGAAACTCTAACTGCGAGACACTTAGTAGGTGGACCCCACACTCTACGATACTAATCTTCTGATGAGGTTCCTCAGTACCATATGTAACAAAGAACTCGAAGCAAACAACTGAATCAAGTTGTTTATAATAGCGGAGAATTCTGTCACAGTGGAATGGATCATACCACATAAAAACATGATCGGATTCCAATCCATACAAGGAAACACTATGCCACATAGTCGCTTTGCCCACATATGTACCGTTTGCCAAACGACATTGACAACGGATTTTAGCATCTTCCATCATTCCAGCTGATAGAGCAGGAGTAAGAACCAGAGAGTAAACCAGGCCTAGCAAGTCAGAACGTGTGTTAGGAAGTTTAATGGTAATGGAGGACTGTTCGACTCGATATGAAAAATGCCTCGGGACTCTCCTTCCTGGTAAACAGATCTTAACACTGCTATAATTTTGGTGGGACTTATTGAGAAGTTTCCCCCATCTTTCAAATAAATTTTGCAGCGCAGCAATCTTCATATCAAACAGGGCTTCTTCCATAATCCAGAGGCGTGAACATTCATTCATATCCCCCCCATTCTCAAACGAAATGTATTTCTCCCCTGCTTCCACCGGGATAATTGAAAAAGCCTTTGAAGAGGATACCTTCCTCAATGACCTACAGTTGCCAGCGTGAAGCTCTTTGATGAATGGTGGAATCCCATGTATGACCTCAAGCAACACACACTGTTTTAAGGATAAAATCTCCAGGTTTAGAAGATCCCTGATACTTTTAGGCAAACTCTTAATATTGCTTCCGTCGAGCCTCAATTCATGTAATGATGATAAGGTGCTGATGTTGTCGGGGAGTTCAACCAAGTTACGGCAATTACACAAATGTAGTATTTTTAAGGATCGCAAGCCATCACACAGGACACGTAGCTTCTCTTCGTCAAGTAGTCGGCAGCTAGAAATCCTAAGCTCCTGAAGAGATGTCAGGCACGATAGCTCATCTGGAAGATTCTCCAGCCAAAAACCTTGTAGGTTAAGCCACACAAGCTTGCTCAGACCACCAATTGATGAGTGTAATTTCTTGACTCGCGTCTTGCTTAAATCCAACCTTTCAATCAATTCGGAGGACACTGCGAATTCCTCAAGGACAATGCAGTCATTGACACTGATATTCACTAGTGAGTGTGAATGCCACTCACTTTTAAGACTCTTGAGTTTTTTGCACCTGTCCAGAATCAAAGTTTCAAGTGTTCTGAGAGACAAAACGGAAGGATGAACATCAAGCAAGCTTTCACAGCCAAAGAGATTCACTCGTTTAAGCTTTGACGCCCTGGACAAATCTGGAAGCTTTAGCAACTGTTTGCATTCACGGAGTTCAATTGCCTCTAAATTCACAAGGTCCTGTAACAGTTGAAAAGTAGGCAACATCACAATGGGAAATAGAATCCTCATATTGTAATATTATTGAAAGTGTTAGCATAGATTTTATATATCTTTTACCTGTACTCCTTGCCAAATTTCTTTGATATTGCTGTGTGGCATGCGAATCTCAACAAGATACTTAGCACAAAAACTTGGTGGAAGAGACGAAAAAGGATATCCATCCCACTCAAAATACCTCAATTCATCAGAAAATGCCTCAAGAAATGTACAATGGTACACAGTACTTGGTCTCTTGCCCTCAGGGACATATAACTGAAGAAATCTCAAATTAGGCATCTTGTTGAATGTGTCAGCACTCAATTTCAGAACCAATACTTGGGACAAATCTAACGTCATTCCTTCAACTTTTTCAGTCCCCTGACAAATCAAGAAGTAAAAAACATCAAATTAACTACAACTTCTATCATGAGCAATGTATAATAATAGGTTAGTGAATCTTTTCCTTACCCTGTTATTTTCAAGTACATTATAAACTTCATCATCCCTCAATCGGCTGCGTCCTCCAAGGTTTCTCAAACATTCTTTCCGAACTATATCTGAAGCCACATCTTGCTGCAAATCATGCATTTGTATACTGTTGTTATATGAAATAGTTATCAGAGCTTTATCTACTAGGACATCTATTCCACTAGTTGCGAAAAAATCACAACCATCAAGTATCCCGACAGCCATATGTTTATCTTTATTTTTGAAAAAGAATGCAATGTCTAGAAATATTTGCTTTGCTGGTTCATCTAATCCATCATAGCTAACTTTCAAGACATTCAAAATTTTCACATCGGGATACTTCTCAAGTTTTCTCAATGTACTTTCCCAAAATTTATGATTTTTGGAAAGGAGATGTGAACCCAATACTTTTAAAGCTAATGGAATGCCCTTTGCATAATGGACTGCCCTATCTGAGAGATCCTTATATCCTTCTTGGGGATGACTTTTCTTGAAGGCATTCAAGCAAAAAAGCTCTAGAGATTCTTCATCGTTCCTTTTGTTGACCTCATATATCTTATCAACTCTTTCAATAAGCAATTGCCTATCCCTTGTTGTTACAATGAGGGTAATATTTTCTCCTAGATCACTTCGTTCTCCACACAAAGATTCTAACTGCTCAAAACTATCTACATCATCAAGTACAATTAAAACCTGTTTACTACTGAGCCTCCTCATAATGGATGTGGAGCCTACAACATCAGAAGCAGGAACTTCTTCCTTTAGTAGCTTACTGAAAAGCTCTTGACGTAAAGATGTTAGTCCAATCCTTTCCGATTCTTCTCTTATATTTGCCAAGAAGCAGACACTGTCATACTGGGGAAAGAGTTTGGCAAACATAACTTTAGCAATGGTGGTTTTTCCTATCCCACCCATACCCCAAATTCCAATTACTGGAAAGCTTTTCAGTAATAATTCAAGTTCTTTCGAGGTTTCATCAATTCCAACAATGCCTTTCAGTTCATCAGGGTTCAGGAAGTATAGCTTTTGTGAAACATCTTTGACAATGTTGTAGATGGCTTGAGAGTCATCCCTAGCATATAAACGAATAAACAGAACATGAGGAAATACTCTATGATGCTTGAAGAAACTAACTGAAGCAATTAAACATTTAAAAGAAATATATGTGAATCATTGATATCATTACAGCAGTGGCTGCATTTGATTACTTTGGATTGATTGTTGGAGAAGCCAAAGCTATACCTAAACAGATCACATATAAGGGTATTAAATTGTGTTCAGCAACCAATTGCGGCTGCAACTTGAAGGGTTTTGGAGTTCCCGCAGCAGCATATCGCGATAGAGCTGCAATGACAACCGCTACCGTAACCCCAATGTAAAACTCATTTCACCCAACAAGAAAAAATATTATCTTTCATCTAACTACTTCTAAAGACTAAAATTGTATATACTTGAATTCTCAGCATCCATACATTAATACATAGTTACCTGAGGGTTCGACTTCGAGTGTCCCATCCAGAAATATTGGCAGCTTGGGTAAGAGCAACTCTCCACCTACGTAGTTTGTGTTGATCGGAATCATTGTCATTGAGGTCTTGTTCATGGTTTGTAAATGCTACCTCGTAACTCCCTGTCTGGTTCCGCACGCATGATGGATCAATTTCATAGAACACAGGTATCACAACCTGACTCTGATGTTTCCGGCATTCCATTATCTTGACCAGTTCTTCCAAGCACCATGTCGATGAAGCATAATTCTCTGAGAAAACAACAATGGATATGCGTGAGTCCTGGATTGCTTGGGAAAGTGATGGCCAAACATCATCTCCTTTTTTAAGCTTGTAGTCTATGAATGTTCGGATACTGTTGTCATCGAGAGCAGTAAGAAGATGGCTAGTGAAATTGGTTCGGGTGTCTTCACCTCGAAAGCTGATAAATACATCATGCTTTTTGGAAGAAGAAGAAGACATGCTAGCTCAATGTTCTAGTTTGCTATTGGGAGTTGCTGGTTCAAAGAAAATTTGAAAGAAGACGATCTTAGACCACTGTTTCATAAGGTTATCACCATGATTTTAACTGTATTACGTTTAGTTAAGACATTGTCGTTGACTTTCACTATAACAATCCAATTAACAAGTTGCAGGGAGGTGCCACGTTATTTCTTTATGATAATGATGTGTTCACACCAAAGCTAATTTGCTCCACCCGTTTTCACCCAGCACATCACATTTGTCTAATCATTCACACTCACCTCATTGAGAATAGAATAGAAAGAAAAGAAATAAGATATGATGTACAGATGTTAATGTGATAGAAAAGAAAAGAAAAATAGAAACAAAAATAAGTAAAAATGAGAGAGAAAGTAAGTGTGAATCCTTGAATGTGAATCATAGCTTAGAAAGTAAGTGTGAATCCTAGCTTAGAATGAAGATGGAGGGAAATTATGAATTTCATTCGATACCACCTCATTAGCCTATCGTGCATATTTGTACAAATTTTAGGTTTATTTGGGATTTTATTTCTTTTTGTTGTGGTTTTGATCATTTTAAAGTTTCCTATAGCATCTAGGGATTTTGCTCTTCTTTTTATTAATTTTAGTGGTTTTTCTAAGTTATTGTTGTATGAAGGACAATGTTGGAGCAAATGAAAGCTTGAACATCAAGTAGTGTCTCAGAAAGACGGTAAAGCATGGAAATTTGAGGATATTTAGGTATTAAGTAGCACCTGATCGCTTAGTTATCTTCGTTAGGTGTGGATTGAGGCCTATCTGTCAAAGTTGATTCTGTTTTAACGTCTAATGTAGATTAATGAAATTGCAGTTGAACGTAAAAAAAAAAATAGCACCTAAGCATTGAGTTGTTTCCAATATTTAAGCGTCACAACGCTGAAAACTTACCAAAATGTCTCAACTCTACTAATTCTTATATAATAAGTACTCCCTCCGTTTCATAATAATTGTCCATTTATAGGGAAAAAATTTGTTTCACAATAACTATTCACTTAGAATTTCAATGAAGCATTAATTGATGCTTTTACATATAATGTTCCTATGAGAAGAATAAATGAGGAGAGATAAAAGTACAATGTAAAGGGTAAAATAGGGAAACAAGTAATATGTTGTAAAACGTTAACAAAATTGATTGCATTTAATAATATATGTGCATCTTCTCTAAGTGGACACTTATATTGAAACAAAGAGAGTGCGAATTTGCAAATAAGTAATTTTGGGGAAAATTCAATTAGACACAACAGCCAGGATCTTTGCTAGAGTTAGAGGCTACTCCATTTCAAGCAATGGCTTCCATGGGCTCTTCTCTTTCTCATTTAATGAATTGAGTAGTGTGTAAAAGCATTAATTATTAGTGGTAACTAAAACTTTGGAATAAAAGTATAGTAAATACGATGAGTATACTTGAAAAAGAATAATAAATATTTATAGAATCTAGTAAGAGTTCTTATATAAATAGACATCAAGTATATATCTAAAGAGGCTTATAATTAGGGATATATAGAGTATAACATTAAGGGTTAACTATGATTTTTTCCTAGGGTAAAACGAGCGAAGTTTGATTTTCGTCTCTTGTTGGCTTAAAGTTTGAAAACTGTTCATCCATTTTAGGAAATAGTTGGATTTTATCACTCCCAAAGTTTTGTCTCCATCGACTTTGCCATAGTGTACGACAACGATGACGTGACTCGCCACGTGTTTTAATGATGGATCAAATTCAAAAAAAAATTCAATCACACTCACACATTATCTCTCTCCCTCCCTTTCTCTCTCTACAATTTTCCTCTTCGTCACAGCCAAGAGATCCACCACCATCATCTTCTTCTTCTTCTCCCATTACCCATCAAGAGAGCCAGATCGAGTCACCCCTAACCCTAGCCCCACCCAGATCAATTCACCCCCAACACCTTGCTACCACCCCAACCCCAACTCACCCTGGTTCAACCACCCCCAACTTCAGCTCCACCAAGAAAATAAACCATAAGAAGTAGAAAGATCAGAGCTTTGAGGTAGAAGAAGAGGAGGAAAATGCCCCCAACCTAAATTTTGTACAAATTGTGATGAAAGTTAAATGAAGATCACAATACACCTCAAGGTCAACAAATGTGCGATGATGGATGAGAAGCGCGCCAAAAGGGATGGCGACCAATGGGGTGGGTCAATATGATGTGGCCTCAGACCCTCCCTTTCTCTATTTTGTTTTGAACGAAATCTCTAATTTCTCTCTACTCAACTTTTCTCTTCTTTATCTCTCTCTTCTCTACTAAACGAAATCTTAGTGTGAGAGTAAAGTAAGCATCACAATTATTAGTAGAGTTATTTTATTGGCTTTTTAAAGTAGATAATCACTATTAATAATTATGATTTTTACTTTATCTTCTAACGTGATAGCTTAGGTGGTAAGAGCTGAGAGACATATAAGTTAGGAAAGAAAATGTCTAACACGATCAAAATCCTGAAAGGTGCAATTTAATTACCTGTACGAACTATGTACCTGTACTAATTGATATTTTACCAAAATCATAAGGTTGTATGTACCAAAATCATAAGGTTGTATGTACCAAATTGTACGAACTATGTACCTGTACTAATTAATATACTTTGATTTTCACCCGTGCCAAATAAAACTGTTTTTGAATTAAAAATACATATTCTATTTGAGAATGGAATATTCTTTTCACCTTTAGTCAGAATTAACCCTAATCTCAACTATATATACCCCTTATGTTATATATCTCCTTCATCATTCCATCCATTTTTCAGAACTTGATATATTTGAAACTAAGCTTTCTTCTGATGGCTTCAAGAATCGACGATCTCACCAAAATCGATGCCTCCAAAGAGACCTGGACAACTGTTGCGAAAGTCAATCGTTTATGGCTAAGTCCGAGCTTATATGGCTCAAAGCTACCATTTTGAATGGGCATGATTCTTATGGATGACAAGGTATAGCACTTTTTTTTAATCACTTGGTTTTAATGTAATTTTTGGAATGCATTCATAAATCACTTAGTTTATTTACTTTTTAAATTTCAGAGCTGTAAGATTCATGCTAGAGTTAGGAAGACTTTGATCTATCGATTTAAGTCTTTGCTAACAGAAGGGCGCGTATATCAGATTTCATTCTTTGGTGTTGGTGAAAGCGGTCGTGATTTTCGTCCAACCTCGTATCCATTCAAAATCAACTTTGATATTCATACATCTGTACGATTGGTTCCTAACAAAGCTATCAACTTAACTCCGTACTCTTTCGTTCCACTTTGTGATATAATGTATAAGGATGTTGATACATCATTCCTTATAGGTATAAACCCTTATGTAGCCTTTTGAGTTTTTGAAAAATAGTTATTAATTTTCCTTACATTTTTAATTGTTAAATTGTAATGCATTAAATGTTGGTATAAGGAAAAAATTTCATCTAATTTAAGTATATTTTCATAATTTTAAAAATACTTAGATTAAATATATATGAAGTTTTTGTCAAATATTGCAAGTTGTATGATACTCATTGTGATTGATTTTGTTTGGTTGAATGCTCATTTTTTTCATTAATACGTGCCTAAATAATGAGATCCATATTCGCCGTGCAACACTATAAATAAAAACGCTAGTTAGGATATAAAAAAAAAATTCTAAATTCGGGCTGAAATCGAGTTGAGCAAATTAGCTTGTGTGAACATATGGTTATTGTCGAACACTATGTGAACTCAAGATATCGTAAAGGAAATAACGTGGCACCTCGCTGCAACTTGTTAATTGGGTTGAGATAGTGAAAGTCAATGTCAAAGGCTTAACTAATGAAACATAGCCTTATGAAACAATGGTCTAAGAGCAACTCCAACCCCAAAATTCTTATCTGGTTTCTTAACACACTATTCAACACTATTCAGCACTATTCCTGTGGGCCCGTACTGCCACATCAGACTTAAGAAACTCCTAAGAAACTGAAGCAGATTTTGCTCCAACCCATGGTTTCTTAAATTACTATTTGAAGGGTCCCACCATACAACATAAATTAATAATATTTATTTTCACTCAATTTAGATTTAACATTTAATACTAAATCAATACTTCAACTTAAAAATAATTTAATTAGAATTAATACGAATTTAATTTAAATTTAATTTTACTTAATATTTAAAACAATTAAATTTAAATATCGGCATGTTAACTTTAAACAAAAATAAAAAAGTACATTATGTTTTTTATAGCAAAAACAATTTTATTGAATGATAGAAATAAAGACGAAAGAAAATACATGACAATGAAAAATAAGCAACAATACATTTGAAATGAAATACATAATAACACTTGAAGGTTAATTTTCATTATTCTCGTTTTCAGGAAGCTGCCAAATATGCTCCACCAAGTCTGCTTGAAGTTGGTGATGAATTGACCTATCAATTTGATGTGCTCTTCTTTCCAAGATATTTCTAAAAGCGGGAATAGGACCACTTGCTACTTCAGCATCCAATATGTCATTATTGACCTGATCATAAACAAAATTACCTCGGTACGTGTTGCGCTCATCTTCAACAATCATGTTGTGCAATATGATGCAAGCATACATTATTGACTTCATCTCATTCGGATGCCAAAAGCGTGATGGACCACGAACTATTGCAAACCGAGATTGGAGAACGCCGAATGCACGTTCAACGTCCTTTCTTGCTCCTTATTGTCTTTTCGCAAATTTTTGCCTTTTTTCTCCTTGCGGCATTGGGATGGTCTTCACAAATGTAGCCCACGGGGGATAGATACCGTCTGCTAGATAGTATCCCATGTTATACATTGTTCCATTCACGCTAAAGTTCACCATGGGAGCATTTCCACTCAAAACCTCATTAAAAACCGGAGATTGATTTAGCACATTAATGTCATTGTTAGAACCTGCAATGCCAAAAAATGCATGCCAAATCCACAAGTCTTGTGATGCCACTGCTTCAAGCATGATTGTGGGCTTTCCATGATCACCTCGGGTGAATTGACCTTTCCACGCAACTGGACAATTCTTCCATTCCCAATGCATACAATCAATAGAACCCAACATACCTGGAAATCCACGAGACTCGCCCCATTGAAGTAAGCGGGTAATGTCTTCCTGGTTCGGGCGCCTCAAGTATGTTTCACCAAATACTGCACACACACCTTCCACAAAATTCTTTAAGCACTCAATTGCAGTACTTTCACCAATTCGAACGTACTCGTCAACACTATCAGCAGGTGATCCGTACGCCAACATACGAATAGCGGCGGTGCACTTTTGTAATGGTGACAGGCCTTGTCTTCCAACTGCATCGACAGACATTAAAAAGTACGGGTCATGAGACCCAAGGGCCCCTACAATTCTAAGGAACACATGCTTTCGCATTCGAAACCTTCGTCGGAAAAGCTCTTCCGTGTACACAGGATTTTCGGAGAAGTAGTCATTCCACAACCGCTCGTTCCCAGCTTCACGATCTCTCTCTATCACCTTTCTTGTTCGCTTGGGCCTAACGGTGTTGGCACGTCGTTGATAAAACTCCATCTCCTCCTGCATCATATCTTCTATAGTCGTGTCATTGATAAGTTCGTCAATGACAACGTCGTAAATGTCCAAGTCGGCCATATTGTTTGGATCCATTCTATGACACAATGAGAAACTATCAGTGTAATTGGATAGGAGGAAGACAATATGAGAGGACAAAACAACTCTTGAATGTTGAGATGAATGAAATATGACATGTATAAATAAGAGAAACAACAACGGCTATATTCTCCAACGGCTATATTCCACAACGGCTATATTCTCCAACGACTATATTCCACAACGGCTATATTCTCCAACGGCTATATTCCACAACGGCTATATTCCCCAACGGCTATATTCCCCAACGACTATATAGAACACATAAGTAGAAACGCAGTACACATTAAGAAAAATTCGAATACTGAAATTACAACATTAATGCAGAATACATAAGTAGAAATGCTAAAATTA
The DNA here is from genome assembly GCF_012489685.1 of Lotus japonicus. Taxonomy (NCBI): domain Eukaryota; kingdom Viridiplantae; phylum Streptophyta; class Magnoliopsida; order Fabales; family Fabaceae; genus Lotus; species Lotus japonicus. Next base: position 82,973,572 of record NC_080043.1, on the reverse strand, counting down.
CAACACTGATGCAATACACATAAGTATAAATGCTAAAATTACAACACTAATGCAGAATCAATAAGTAGAAATGCTAAAATCACAACATTGGCACACGCTAAGAAAGACAACAACAAGAATTAAGACATTCCTAGTTCTTTCATGGCGAATTCAACTAGGCGCTGATGCGTTGCTAACTGCACCTCGTTCATTTCAGATGTGTCCTCCATAAGGATATCTTTGTATTCCTTCAATAACCGCGCCTTATGAAGTTTGTTTTTTTCCTTTCTCACCTCCAGTTCTTCGGTCTTGAGCTTCTCAAAACTCGCCAGGAATCCCAGTTTAGCTTTCCCGATGGCTATCATCTCGGAGTTAGGAACATAATCGAGATCACTTGAAGCTGTGTCTCCTACTTTGGCTTTCCTTTTCTGGTTCTTTTTTCCCAACGGGCGGGTTGCTGGTTGTGTGGCCTCATATTCGTCGCCCTCGATTGATGCACTTTGGTCAGACGATGTTGCATACACCCCATCTCCTGACTTCTTCTGCCTCGTTGAACTGGTTGTCATAAATGTTCCCTTCCACTTTGGTTCATCCTTCACCAACCGCCATTCATTCTCATGTTTGAAATCTTTACCCGTATCTACATGATATAATTGATGCGCCGTAGCCATGATGTCCTTATCTGAGTGTCCACTTTTCCAATGATTGACGGCTTTAGTGTGGCAACCGACAAATTTTTGAAGATCAGCATTCAATTTATTAAAATGAGATTTCAGGGATAACCATGTCCTTGAAGGAGAGGCATCGTCGCGGTACTCCTCATATTGGGCTCGAATCTTATTCCAAAACAAATATGACTTTTGCTCATTTCCCACGACCCGATCGGTAGAAACGTTGAGCCATGATTGAAGAAGAAGTATATTATCTTTACCACTCCATTTGGTGCGTTTCTTTCCGGATTCTTCAAGATCAATATCATCTAGACCCCGTTGAGTAGAAAATTCAGGCTCATCGGGCATAGCCTCACATTGTGTACTTGAGACTTTTGAACTACTGCTGCTACCAGTAGGAGGTGCTTGGTATTGTGGTGGATACATGCAATATTGTGGATTGTTTGGATAAGACATTTGTGGTGGATATGGTCCCATTTGACCCTGAGGTTGGTTTTGATGGTAGAACGATTGTGGAAACATTTGATACGAAGGATTTTGAACATTACCACCGGTGTGAGGAGGTTGGTTTTGAGGGTGACACATCTGCGGATGTTGGCTTTGTGGTTGATACATTTGCGGATGTGGGTTTTGTTGTTGGAACATCGGCATAGGTTGGCTTTGCGGGCGAATCATCTGCGAATGTTGGTTTTGTTGTTGGAACACCATCATAGGTTGGCTTTGCGGGTGAATCATCTGCGGAGATTGGTTTTGTGGCGGAAACATAGGCGAAGGTTGCAAACCTTCACTTGTAGGAGGTGTTTCATTGTCGAGCAGTGGATAGTATTGCTCATAAGGATTAGACATTTTGAGAAATTTGAGAATTTTTGGACAAGAGAGAAATTGTGGGAGTAAATGCTAGTGTTTCAAATGCTAGTGTATAAGGTAAAGAAGCTGGGAATTGAAGGTTAAATAGTGGTTTGGGCCAATGAATGCGATACTTGTTGTTGTTCTTGTTATTGCTAATACTATATATAAGGTAAATATGCTGAGAATTGAAAAAAAGGGTAAGAAAACCGGTCAAACCGGTCAATTCAAAAAAATTTAAAAAAAAAGCCCAAACGGGCAGAAAACCGGCTCCAGCCGGTCTAAACCGGTCTGGACCGGTCCATAACGGTGGGATGACCGGCTCAGCCGGTCACCCACTATAAATACATTTTCTTTTCTCCGATCTTCAGAACCCTAGCCGCTCCTCACCCTCACCCTTCTTCCTCCTAACCCTCAAGCTCTCTCCTTCACCTTCTTCTTCCTCAAGCCCCTCCAAACGACCTCCACCGGCAACAAACACCCACCACCGCCATCTCCACCTTTGTCCCTCCTCTCTATCTCTCTCACCCACTCGCTCTCTCTTTCTCCTCTCCTGTTCCTGTTCGCGATCTCCTCTCTCGGTCTCACTCACGCTCGCAGGAAGAAGAAGAGTCACGATCCACCTCAAAAAGTCAGGCTCCGCCACAATCCGCCGCCAAACAGCCATGCTCCAGGCCTAACGCCCCCAACCCGCCACCCTCCGGCCACGATCCGGCAACCATCGGCCTTGTTTCATCGTATCAAGGCCTTCAATCTCGCAAAGAAGCTTCCTTTCCTCATATGCAAAGTGATCTGAGGTGAGTTCGTGTTGTTTTCTCTTTGTTTTGTTGATTTTCGTTTGTTCATGACCCTTCTATTGAAACTCTCTCATCTCCCTTTGCAGATCAGAGCTTCTGAGTCAAGATTTGGATTATGATTTTTGTTTTGTTTTTTTTTTTCATGTAAATTTTAACCTCTGGTCTGTAAATTTGAGGTTCTGTTCATGTAAATTTATTGCAAAAAAATTATGTTCATGTTCAATTTCATCTTCTTGCCTTCTGTTTTCCATTATGTTGTTTTCCCACTGAAATCAGTTGGGTTTCGGTGAGAGAAAATATCATTTTTTAACTTAAGAAACCAAAAAGCATAGTTGCTTGCAGAAGCAACCATGCACTGTAGCTAAGAAACTGAACCTGCCAACTGAGCAAGCTCCAATGCTGAAAAAAATAAGAAACCGTATCTTAGCAACTCCAGCTGGGTTAAGAAATCAGCGTTGGAGTTGCTCTAAGAGACTAAGACTGTCTTGTTTCAATTTTTCTTTGAACTCAGCAATTCTCAGTGGCTAACTGGAACATTGAGCTAGCATGTCTTCTTCTTCTTCTTCTTCTTCCAAAAAGCATGATGTATTCATCAGCTTTCGAGGTGAAGACACCCGAACCAATTTCACTAGCCATCTCCTTTCTGCTCTCGGTGACAACAGTATCCGAACATTCATAGATTACAAGCTTCAAAAAGGTGATGATGTTTGGCCATCACTTTCCCAAGCAATCCAGGACTCACACATTTCCATTGTTGTTTTCTCTCAAAACTATGCTTCCTCAAGGTGGTGCCTGGAAGAACTGGTCAAGATAATGGAATGCCGGAAACATCAGAGTCAGGTTGTGATACCTGTGTTCTATGAAATTGATCCATCATGTGTGCGGAACCAGACAGGGAGTTACGAGGTAGCATTTGCAAACCATGAGCAAGACCTCACTGACAATCATTCCGACCAAGACAAACTGAAACTGCGTAGGTGGAGAATTGCTCTTAGAGAAGCTGCCAATATTTCTGGATGGGACTCTCGAAGTCGAACCCTCAGGTTAGTAATTTTGTAAGTTTGAACTTTGAAGTACCACACAATTTTAGAAGGAGTTAGATGAAAGATAATAATTTTTTTTCCGGGGTGAATTGGGTTTTACATTGGGGTTACGGTGGTGGCGGTTGGCAAAGCATTTTGACATGTTATTAGAGCCTATATGACTAAGTGATCTAGGGTTAGATTCTTGCCGTCCCAAATTCTTCTAATAAAAAAGTTGAATTTCAGCACATGGTAGGTGAGTCTGTCCATTGTTGAGACTTCAACCCCAGATGGGCTCTTGCATGAGGGAGTATGTTAGAAATATTATCATTCATTTATCCTTTATCCAATAACTTAAGTTTTTGGAATAATTGCTTCATGACAGCGGTTGACATTGCGACTGTATTGCCGGGTCGCAATTGTGATCGCGATGCTGCTACGGGAGTTCCAAAACCCTTGAACTTGCGGCCACAATTGGTTGTTGAACACAATATACAACCCTTATATGTGATGTGAAGTTCTGCTTAGGTCTAGCTTTTGGCTAATTGGCTCCTCCAACAATCAATGGAATGTAGTAAAATCAAATGTTATCATTGCTGCCTGTAATGATATCTTTAGATGAAATTTTATCAATGATTGACATATATTTCTTTTAAATGTTTGAGGGATTGCTTCAGTTAGTGTATTCAAGCGTCATAGAATATGTCCTCATTTTCTGTTTATTCTTTCATATGTAAGGGACGACTCTCAAGCCATCCACAATATTGTCAATGATGTTTCGCAAAAGCTTTACTTCCTGAACCCTAATGAACTGAAAGGCATTGTTGGAATTGATGAAGCCTCTAAAGAACTTGAGTTATTACTCGAAAGCTTTCCAATAATTGGAATTTGGGGTATGGGTGGGATAGGTAAGACCACCATTGCTAAAGTTATGTTTGCCAAACTCTTTTCCCAGTATGACAGTGTTTGCTTCTTGGCAAATATAAGAGAAGAATCGAAAAGGATTGGACTAACATCTTTACGTGAAAAGCTTTTCTATAAGCTACTAAAAGAAGAAATTCCTGCGTATGATGTTGTAGGATCCACATCCATTATGAGGAGGCTCAGTAGTAAACAGGTTCTCATTGTACTTGATGACGTAGATAGTTTTGAGCAATTAGAATATTTGTGTGGAGAACAGGGTGATCTGGGAGAAAATATTACCCTCATTGTAACAACAAGAGATAGAAAATACCTTATTGGAAGAGTTGATATGATATACGAGGTAAACAAAAGGAATGATGAAGAATCTCTAGAGCTTTTTTGCTTGAATGCCTTCAAAGAAAGTCATCCCCAGGAAGGATACAAAGATCTCTCAGATAGAGCAGTCCATTATGCAAAAGGCATTCCATTAGCTTTAAAAGTTTTGGGCTCACATCTGTATTCCAGAAGTCATGAATTTTGGGAAAATACATTGAGAAAACTTGAGAAGTATCCCAATGAAAAAATTTTGAATGTCTTAAAAGTTAGCTATGATGGATTAGACGATCCAACAAAGGAAATATTTCTCGACATTGCATTCTTTTTCAGAAATGAAGATAAACATGTGGCTGTTGGGATACTTGATGCTTGTGATTTTTTTGCATCTAGTGGAATAGATGTCCTAGTAGATAAAGCTCTGATAACTATTTCATATAACAACAACATACAAATGCATGATTTGCTGCAAGAGATGGGTTTGGATATAGTTCGTAAAGAATGTTCGAAAAAACCTGGAAGACGCAGCCGATTGAGGGATAATGAAGTTTATGATGTACTTAAAAATAACAGGGTAAGGAAAAGATTGACTAACTGATTATCAGACAACGCTCATGATAGAAATTGCAGTTAACTTGATGTTGTTTACTTCTTGTTTTGTCAGGGGACTGATACAGTTGAAGGAATAATGTTAGACTTGTCTCAAGTAGTGGATCTGAAATTGAGTGCTGACACATTCAACAAGATGCCTAATTTAAGATTTCTTCGGTTATACGTCCCTGAGGGTAAGAAATTACGTACTGTGTACCATTGTACAATTCTTGAGGAATTTTCTGATGAATTGAGGTATTTTGAGTGGGATGGATTCCCTTTATGTTCTCTTCCACCAAATTTTTGTGCTGAGCATCTTGTTGAGATTCGCATGCCACACAGCCATGTAAAAGAGCTTTGGCAGGGGGTACAGGTAAAGATTTATAAAAATCTATGCTTACAATTTCAGCATAAATAAAATATGAAGATTTCCCATTATGATGTTGCCTCCTTTTCAACTGTTACAGGACCTTGTGAATTTAGAGACTATTGACCTCTGTGAATGTAAACAGTTGCTAAAGCTTCCGGATTTGTCTAAGGCGTCAAAGCTTAAACATGTGAATCTCTCCGGTTGTGAAAGCTTGCCTGATGTTCATCCCTCTGTTTTGTCTCTCAGAACACTTGAAACTTTGATTCTGGACAGGTGTGAAAAACTCAAGAGTCTTTAAAGTGAGTCGCCTTCAAAATCACTATTAAATATCAGTGTCCATGGCTGCACAGGCCTCGAGGAGTTCGCATTGTCATCTGATTTCATTGAATGTTTGGATTTAAGCAAGACAGGAAACCAAAGCTTGCACTCATCAATCGGTGGTCTAAGCAAGCTTGTGTGGCTCAATCTAGAAGGGCTGTATAATCTTCCAGATGAGTTATCGTGCCTGACATCTCTTGAGGAGCTAAGGATTTCTCACTGCGTAGAGGTTGACGAAGAGAAGCTAGGTGCCCTGTGTCCCGTCTTGCGAAACTTAGAGTTCCTATATTTGAGGGATTGTTACAATTTGTTTGGACTCCCCACCAACATCATACTCTTATCATCATTACATGAATTGAGCCTCAACAGAAGCAATATTAAGAGTTTTCCTGTAAGCATCAGCTATCTTCCAAACCTGAAGATTCTATCCTTAAATCATTGTAGGATGCTTCAGTTCATACATGGGCTTCCACCATTCATCAAAGAGCTTTCCGCCAGCAAATGTAGCTCATTGACAACGGTATCCCTTTCAAAGGATTTTTCAATAATCCAGATGGAAGCAGAGGAGAAATACACTTCGTTTAGGAATGGAACGGAACTGAATGAACTTTCACGCCTCTCCATTATGGAAGACACTTGTTTGATATGAAGATTGCTGCATTGCGTAATTTATTTGTAAGATGGGGGGAGCATCTGAATTATAATGCCCACCAAAATTATAGCAGTGTTAAAATCTGTTTACCAGGAAAGAGAGTCCCGGGGCATTTTGCATATCGAACCAAACAGTCCTCCATTACCATTGAACTTCCAAACTCACGTTCTGACTTGCTAGGCCTGGTTTACTCTGTGGTTCTTAAGCCTGGTCCATCCTTGAGGATGTTGCTAGATTTTGATGGTAAACTCCATTGTCAATGCTGTTTGGGAGACGGTACAAATGTGGGAAAAGCGTCTACTTGGCCTGCACATCTCGTTTGTGGATTGGACTCCGATCATGTTTTGGTGTGGTATGATCCATTCCATTCTCGCAGCGTTCTCCACTATAATAAACAAGTTGTTTCACTTGTTTGCTTCGAATTTTTTGTTACAACTAATACTGGCGAACCTCATGAGCTGATCAGTATCGAAGAGTGTGGAGTCCACCCACTACGCGTCTCATGGTTAGAGTTTGGCATGTTCTTGCGGGAGTCAAAGATGGAGTTGTTGTCTAGTTTCACTTCGAGAAGCATACAGCAGGCTAGCTGGGTTATTAAAAAGGGAAGCTTCTCGAGAGTTGGAGATGGCCTACACATTCGGGTTTGGGGTGACCCTTGGCTTCGAGTTCAGTCTGGGCACAAAGTTTGGTCTCGAAAGCCTGCATCTTGTGATATCTCTCATGTGTATCAGCTGATCAACAGGGACACAGTTACTTGGAATAGTGCGTTGGTGAGGAAAACTTTTCACCCTTTCGAGGCCGAGCAGATTTTGCAGATCCCTCTTCTGGATATTTGTGGGGATGATGGTCTGGTTTGGGAGTGGGAGCGTTTGGATTCCCCTGGTGCCTCAATTCCGTCCAGCTCCAATCTGTGGCAAAGAGTGTGGAGGCTCAGCATTATGCCTCGCCAAGCACATTTCATATTGCGAATCCTCCAGAATTCTGTCCCAACGAGGCACAGACTTTGGAATCGGGGTGTATCGTGCCCTCTTTGGTGCCCACGATGTGATGGAGTTGAAGAGAGTGTAGATCATGTGTTCATGGAGTGTTTTTGGAGCAAAAGGTTCTGGTTCGGATCACCTCTTGGGATTTCTTGGGATGGTGGAGCAAGGCAAGATTTTGTCTCTTGGTTTAGGGCTGTTATTCTTGACGCGCCAGTGGAATATGCTGAACAGGTGAGTGCTTTGGCTTATGCTCTATGGGGGGCCAGGAATAAGTGGTGTTTTGAAGGGCAGAAGATGGATGAGAGGAGGACTGCCACAGCGGCTCTTGATGAGCTTCGGGAATTTCAGGCTATGCGTGCATTAGCAAATCAGAACCCACAGGTTGCTCCTAATACTGCTAAACAAGCTACTGCTGCTGCTCGAATTTGGAGGCCCCTTCGTTGGGGATGGTTAAAGTGAATGTGGACGCAGCATGGGTACAAGATAGATGGAGGAACGAGGCAGTCGTTCGTAATGAGGAAGGCGAGGCTCTCTTGGCTGCATCTTTGAATTGCAATTTTGAATTGGGGGTTGGTCTTGCTGAGGCTATGGGTATCAAGCGAGGATTGCAGCTGGCTATGGAGCATGGATATGATGCAGTCTGTGTAGAATCTGATGCTGAGGGTGTTATTCGTGCTATCAACAGGCAAGTGCTCCATAATTCTTACTTGGATACACTGGTACGGGATATTAGAAGAATGATCCCATCTTTTACTTCAATTTCTTTTACTCATGTCTATAGGGAGGCAAATAAAGTGGCTCATAGCTTGGCCAAATACTCGGGGTCTCATGATGATGTGATCTGGGTTGGTTGTATTCCAATGTGTTTTAACTCTTGTATTCGATCCGACATTTTGTCGTTTTTATTTAAATTCAGTCTCTTTCTTCCGTCAAAAAAAAAGATGGAGTTGGAGTTGAAGTTGAAGTTTGGATTGGTGTTAGACTTGGCACAAAGATTTAGTGAAGTGGAGTGGGGATTATACCAAGCATTGGAGATGGGATGTGAAGTGGACGAATCATTGAAATTCAAATTGGAGTTAGAATCTTGACGTCGGGCAATTTTAAGGTTAATTAATGCAGGAAAAAAATAGATGGAAAGTGTAGTTGAATGTCGATGTTCCTATGACTGCATAACCGGTATGATACCAACTCCTATTTCACTATTTTCCTTTTGGAAAAGTTACCAACAAGCTAAAAATACCATAATATCTTTCAATCTTCAACATGTTTTATTATAGATCTTACATGACTCTCATTACAAAAACTTACTCACTTTTGTTTTAGTAGAACTCAATCAATTATAAAAAAACTGAGAGTAAGATACAGTTAGCCCCTGAAGGTAAGAATAGCATTTAACTCCTACTTTATCTAAAATTAACTCTTAACTCCATCTGACAACATGTTTTCTGGCATTTCTTTGTCAGATGTTGTTGAGCAGATATGTTGCATATTGATTGAGCTGTTATTCACTGCGGTTAATGAGCACAGGATGTCAAGGATAATATCCTGTTAGTATTGACATGAAAGGTGTGCTTGATTTTCCACAGTGTGGGCTTAGTTCTCTTGCAGTTGTTGTTTCAAAATTTTATGTTAAGTAAAGTATATTGTGTGGTGTGTCTTTCATGCTTCATCCTTTGTTATATATACTAGAAATTACATGTTCTAAACCCTATGTTCATTGTAGAAGTATTGCTTCCCATGTTCAAAAATAGTGTATTTATAGTTTTGAAAGTGTAAATTCAAAATGGATCCTATGTTTAAGGTTTTAAGTGCTTCAGCCTGAAATTTCAGAAGAACTCTTTTCTTTGATAGTTAACATTTGGATAGATGTGGAGTGATGTGCTGCTTCTCCTAACTAATGGATGGACTCTAATCTCTTCATAGAAAGTGACTCATAAACCTTATCCATGCCACTGATGGGAAAAGGACAATTTATACTTCAGTACGTATCTTATATATTCAGCTTGTTCTTTCAACTATTCTTTTAATCAAAACCTTGCTGTTAAATGAACCGACGCAAACAATTCTTTCAACTCATAATTCTTGCAACTATTCTTCAGTGTGTATCTTGAGATTGAAGGCTTTTGTCGAAGGCCGAAGGAGGAAACTTCTGGAGTTGGTGTAGTAGCATTTTCAATATCTCCTGGCCTCTGAGAGGCTGCCTATGGATGATATTCCTTTTGATGCTGAGTCCCCAGGTGAAATATTTGTTGGAGCATCAACAGAGCCAGAAGTCACAAGGAATTTTACTCTATTTGGAGTAGGGGTAGGAGTGGGACTTGGTGTCAATGGAATTTTCATTGCAACAAAGTCTTGAGAACACTCTACTGGTCTTCTTGAGGGTACTTCTAGGTGAAGATTCTGTCTCTTCCTGGAAGGAACATGTGTAGTTTCTTCAGTTATCACCATTGGATCTTTAACCTATAAATACAAATATGGAATTGACACTAAGTGATGCAGGCATTGAAATAGGACTTAGCTACATTATAACTAAGAAACTATCAAGTAATAAGCATTTGCATGATGTCACATTTAGCAAACAACTTAGAAATCAAAGAATCAAATAGTGTTAAACGATGAAACACTAATGTTAAATGACAAATATCAGCTACAGGCCTACAGTAAGAGATCCTTCAAGATTAATAGTTGTATTTAGCATACTGCAAAGCAGATATTACAAAGCATATTATTTAAATACATGAATCTATTCACCCCTTGAATCTTGTATTACTGGGAAGAAGAATATAAGCAACAAGTAGGGAAATATCTAGTGCATTGGATGTCTATTTGAATAGGAAACATTAAGCTGCATTTAATTTTGAAATCCCCTTGAGCACAATTGTTTTCAATTAACAAAACGATTGTGAAATTCAACAATAAGCACTTCTGGCAATTTACTCCTTGATCAAATTCAGAGGCTAATATTGAAAGTTAGTTCAAAGAGCCCCATGAATCAATTTTTTAATACATTTATGTATTTTTTTAACCATGTTTGACTGTTAAACTCTTTTCTCACAATAGAAGGTTATGTTTCAATTAGAATGAAACTAAGTTTCATATTGTAACAAGTTAAGCTTCAATTAACAACTGAACAACATCTTCATCCACAAAATTAAGCAGAACAAAATAATTAACAATAAAATTTAGATATAACATTCAAATGAGATGCGTTCATTCAGCAAATATGTCATATGTCATCATCTCATTTTTACTTTTTTTTCTTATCACATATATGTCATAACTCATCATATTTCCTACTTCTATATTTTATTCCAATTTTTCTCTATAAAGTTGAGGTGGAGAGTGTGTGATTCTTTTTTCTCACACCCTAAACAATGCTACTATATATGTTGTTACACGGTTACCTATTACAATATTATCAGTCATAATTATTTAAAAACCCCTTTTATAAGCAATCAATTTTTTATTTGTACTAATAACCTATATGACTTCACAATCAAAAAAAATAACCTATATGACTTTATATTAAAATCAATTTGTATGTGTGCAAAATATTTTTCGGAACATGTATGTTCATTGTTCAACAACAGCTTTTATTATACGCGTAGAAAAGTTGAACAAGTGGTGCTCCCGCACTTAATCTGGTGATAAGCATGTTGGGAGCAGCACCAATGATTCATGATTAAATAATTGGATCCCAAACATAATAAATAGATACTTCAAATGAAGTTAACAAAAATTAAGCAAAGCACATAGTTTTCTTTATCTATAAACTTTAGTCCATTGCTTTAGCACGTTCGCTAAATCAATTGCATCCTTGAAGATCACATTTGAAATAAGACAATTTTAAACATTAATATTTATTTTTACCAATTTAAAAAAAATTCTAAAAACGTATAATTGATAATAAAAAAACGTACTTGTTCATTGAGATATAATTTTTATACTCTGTCCCTGTAGGATAACTCAAGTGGTAGGAGTTGGGACATATGGGTTGGGTAGGGGAGGTCCAGGAATCAATTTCTGACGGGTGCAATTTATCTTTCCGATGCACCAAAAAATAATCTTTATATTTTTTTTTGAAAGATATAATATTTATACTTAATTTCATGACAAACTTATTTTTATGATAAAGTTTCTTCATTCTTATATAAACCACGTGATTCAAATACACTTTTTAATTTAAAATAATTTTTAAAATTTGATCAAGCTTAACAAATACTCATAAACAGTCCACATTCCTTATAGATCTTGTGCGCATGTTTGAATCTTCTACCAAACTCGTTTATAATTAAAATTCACATATCCGCATAAGCTACTCAAAACAACATATAAGGGCAGAGGCAGATCTACAAAGGGATTCGGGGAATGTATCTCGTATAGTGTATTTTAAGAAAGATATTTTGATAGAATATACTTTTTCGGTAGAACTATTTTTTTTCTTTGGTTACAAAGGAAGGCTAGCACCCAAATAGAAAGCTAAATAAGAACAGAACACGAAAAAGACCTTCCAGCAGCATCAAACAACAACAGGCTTGAACAGCGAAGAGGAGAGCCCTCTAACAAATGTAACCCAAGGGGGGAGCTCATGAGCCATGCTAGCAAGGGAGTCAACGACTTGGTTCGCCTCACGACGGATATGAATACACTTCACCACCCAACTCCGACTAAACCAAGCCCGGATTTGGTTCACCAACGAAGCATACGGGTGCAAAGGAGGGCAACCGTTGTTGTTCAGATACACCGCAACTATGGAATCACTCTCCAAAATAACACGCATGTAGCCATGATCCACACGATTTAGGAGGGGAAGACCACCCAATCTGCACCTGCTCGTAGCGTCGTCTCTCAGGAGCAGACGCTGACATTGCTGCTCGACAATGATGGTAATCCAGTTGCAAACGCATGACAGTCGTGAGAATCTGATGGAGCGAAGAGTTAGTCCCTTGAAAAATCGAGCTAGCTCGAGCTTTCCACAGCGTCCAGAGAAGGAGACCAAAATCCGAAGCACCACTCTATCCGATTGGAGAAAGGAAGCTGTTGTCAAGATTTATGAGAATCCACTGCTTCAGGTCTATAGCCAAGAACTCCTGCACACGCGACGACAAAACCAAATGGAGCCACAAGGGACGAACACAAGGACAGTCACGAAACATATGCAGCATAGTTTCATCCTCCAACACACAATTGATAATTACAATAGAAGTATAAAACATTATTTTAAAGTGATTTTTTTTACAATGTACCATAATTCTTTCAAATTCTTCAACAAATACCACTACAAGAATCATGACGACTAAGCTATAAAAGTCATCGATAATACACTACTAACAATTATAAAACCGTGAGTATTGGGCTCCCGGGTAATTTATTACCGACAACTTTGTCAAATCTGTTGGTAATTAAGTTATCAACAACTTCAGTCATGGGTAATTTACCAACGGCTCAAACCCTCGATAATTTATACAACAAATAAAGAATGTAGTTACTGATAATTGTGACCGTCAGTAATACTTTTTTTTACTAAAACACTTATATTTAAAATTGAGTTATATAAAGAAAGAAAATGATAATTATTAGTTAAGTGATTGGTGAGAATTGTGATTAATGAGAATTGAAGGTGGTAGGTGAGAAATACAATATTAAATAAAGATATATATGAAAGAAGAGATGTGACAAATAATCTTGAATTTATAAAACAACAATCATTTTATAAAATATATGAAAATCTAAAACAACACTCATTTTAAAACAGATGGAATAGTTTTTTAATCTATGTTTGTTTTTTTTTGTTGGTAAATTACAAAGAAAAGCAAGAAACAAAAGAAACCAGAAACACTAGCCAAACCCCTTCAACAAGATGATCTCAATCGGGGGAGCAGCCCAAGTGGTTAAGCACCACTTTTCCTTCAACCCACGCTTCGCCAAAAGATCCGCAACGAAATTATTTTCTCTAGCCACATACTGAAACTGAACTCCGGGTCATATAACAGCAAGCAACGAATCTCAGTAAGAAGAGCTGGACAAGAGTGCAGGTTCCCAGTTTTCTTCCCGACCAAGCTGTCAACCACATTAAGGTAATCTGATTCGGAGATCACCCTCCTATGCCCATCCTTCCGCGCGAGCGTTAAGCCCCTAACCACACCCAGTAATTCAGCCATGTGAGCGTCACCTTGTCCCTCAAAGCTAGAGAAGCCATTAAGCCACTTGCCATGATGATCACGAATCACACCTCCACAAGCAATGGCGAACATACTTTTATTGCAAATGCCATCAACATTGAGCTTAACTCAACCTACCCCAGGAGCCACCTATTTTGACACTCGTTGCAAGCATGAGCTATCGTCTGTTAGGAGAAAAACGAAAGTAACCAGATCAGCCCTCACGTTACGCACCACAGTCTTAATTAATGTCCCAAGGCTCAGTATCCATAACTATATGACACCGCCACCACCAAATCCACCCGAGAATATTATTAGAATTAGGGAGACCTAACTCAACCAAAAAACTAACTCAAGAGTTGAACGTTGCTCTACCCTTTATAAGCACTTGTTTGACCATATTTCTAGTCAATGTAGGACTCTAACACACCCCCTCACGCTCAGGGTTAGACTCTGGAGCGTGGAATAACATCAACAAGTGGCCCAAATACGAGAGTCTTCGCAACGAATGGATCTAGAATAGGTTTTGATACCATGTTAAATAACCACTTATTGCAAAAGCTTAAGCGGTTGGGTAATGACACATGAATGATTTTATATTATATTCTTGTGTAACAAATATATTTATGATGTTAAACAATTAAAGTTTTGAAATGTAGGATTGCCTTGAAAACTGAAAAGGGGGATCTTTATTACTCATCCATCTCACTTATCTGGAGTTGGATTATTTAAAATGAGGACACACGTCATTGCAGAAAAAAGAAATAGTATAAAAAAGTTGAGGTTTATCTTGTTTGCTTTATAGTTATTATAGTTTTTATATTTCTAGATTCTAGTTCTCTCCAGGTTATACATACATAGTACACCCGTAGCCCGCACCTAATTTCCTGCCACCATAACCGCTCCTCACCGACGTGGCAACAATTACTCGCACCGAAGCTGTCAATTTCCGTTCTTCCTCGCCAACGCCAACGCCACCACCACCTACCTGGATCTCAGTTCAGGGTCCGCCACGTCAGACAACGTGGGTTCCATTACTTTACTTTTTCATTTTCGCCAGGTCAATTCCTTCATTCCAAAAACAAACACCACCTTCCGTTTGTATTCTGTTCCTAACTCACATCACACCCAAAAAAAGCATTACACTAATTAAGTTAGGTCCCAAAACAACAACAACTGTGACATTTCCAAATTTTTCAAAAAAATAATTTATAAATATAAATCTGGGACCCCCGGAAATTGCTGGCATTTGAGGAACGAGAAAGAGAGAGAGTGTGAGAGAGTCTCTTTCTTTCTCATTTCTCATTCTCCTAAAACCCCTGTTTCCTCTCTCTCTCTCTAAACTTTAATTTTTTTTTTCTATTTTTCCTCTTTCAATTTTCCTTCTCTCTCTACATTTCGATCTGAATTCAATAACGTCGTGATACTGCTCCTTCTTCTTCTTCTTCTTCTTCTCCCGCGCGCTCGCTCGCTCGCAATCTGCCGCATTGAGACATTGATTCATTCTCAGACATGAACGGGGTCCCTCCCGTTCGGTGCGTTTTCTTTCTCATCTTTCCGTTTTTTTTCTAACTGCTTTGTTTTTGTGGAATTTAATTATTCTTTTGAATTCGGTGCGTTTGGTTATGAATTGTCCCTCGCATTGATGCATTCTAGCTGGATCATCATCCTTTTTGTTTTTATCTGCTCATTATATTTTCAAATCAAAAATAGAAATGAAAAAAAAAAAACACGAAAAACCATTCTTAGGTGACCAATTCACAATGCATTCATTTGAATTCTCCGACTTCTCATAGGGAACAAGCATGTCACAGGATCTCTCTCGGTAGCTGCTGTTGGATTTTCTTCACTTTCTTTTTTATTCTTATCATTATGATCATTATTCCCAATTTCACATCTTAATTAAGTATCAGGTTTTTTTTATATATAGTTCTTTTGAATTTGCTTTCCTTATTAAACAAAAAGATTGTTTTTTTGAAGTTTGTGATGTCAGGGTATTCCTGGAATTTAAATGGGTATCTTTTGTTTTTTTCTTTCCTCTTTGGTCTCATATTTATTGTGAATTTTGATGTTTCAGAAAAATTCAATTATAAATTTAGATTGCCTCTGTTTGAATTCAAGTTATATGCTGTTTTGGAATATTATGCAGATTTAGTAGTATGCATCTAATGATCAATTTGTTTATGTGCTGAAATTAATTGTATTTGTATGTTTATGTGCTGATAGGTTTTAGAAGAACAAATCAGGGACTAGGGTCAATTTTGATTCTAGATTTGGGTTTTCTTCTATATGGGTGTGTGCTGAAGATAAATAACTGAGACCTTGAGCTGAATTACCGGCTAAATGGCGAAGGGGAGGATAAGGGCGAGGCTCCGGAGGAGCAATTTTTATACGTTTGGCTGCCTTCGGCCTGCGACCACCGAGGATGTGCCTCATCCGCTTCAAGGTCCGGGGTACTCGCGGACGGTGTGTTGCAACCAGCCTCATCTCCATGAAAAGAGACCTCTACATTACTGCAAGAATGATATATCCACGACCAAGTACAATGTTATTACATTTTTCCCCAAGGCACTCTTTGAGCAGTTTCGTAGGGTCGCTAACATATACTTCCTCTTGGCTGCGTGCCTCTCAGCCTCTCCAATTTCACCTTTCAGCCCACTGAGCATGATTGCTCCCTTGGCATTTGTTGTGGGGCTTAGTATGGCAAAGGAAGCGTTGGAAGACTCACGCAGGTTCCTTCAGGATGTCAAAGTTAACCGCCGGAAAGTTTATCACCATAAAGGCAATGGTGTCTTCGGTCCCAGGTCGTGGCAGAACATTATGGTTGGAGATGTGGTGAAAGTAGAAAAGGACAAGTTTTTCCCAGCTGATTTGCTTCTCTTGGCATCAAGTTATGAGGATGGGATATGCTATGTGGAGACGATGAATTTAGATGGTGAGACCAACCTAAAGGTGAAAAGATCTCTGGAGCCTACCTTGTCTCTAGATAATGATGAGTCTTTTAAGGATTTCACTGCAACAATACGATGTGAAGACCCAAACCCCAATCTTTACACCTTTGTTGGAAACTTTGAGTATGAACGCCAGATTTATCCTCTTGATCCTAGTCAAGTTCTCCTCCGAGATTCTAAGCTCAGAAACACTGATTACATCTATGGGGTGGTCATCTTCACCGGTCATGACAGCAAAGTCATGCAGAACGCCACAAGATCCCCTTCAAAAAGGAGTACAGTAGAAAAGAAGATGGATTATATCATATACACTCTCTTCACTGTCCTTATTTTGATATCCGTCATTAGTTCCATAGGATTTATGATCAAGACTAAGTACCAAACAACAGAGTGGTGGTACATACGTCCTGACAATATTGAGTACCAGTATGATCCCCATAAAGTTGGAGTGGCTGGGATGAGTCATCTGATTACTGCACTCATTCTTTATGGGTATTTGATACCAATCTCGCTTTATGTTTCCATTGAGGTTGTGAAGGTCTTACAGGCAACCTTTATTAACCAAGACATTCAAATGTATGATGATGAAACCGGGACTCCAGCTGACGCACGGACTTCAAATTTGAATGAAGAGTTGGGTCAGGTAGACACTATACTCTCTGATAAAACTGGCACTTTAACCTGCAATCAGATGGACTTTTTGAAGTGCTCCATTGCTGGTATTGCATATGGTGTGCGTGCCAGTGAAGTTGAACTTGCTGCTGCAAAGCAGATGGCTTCTGATATTGATGACCTGGATTCAGACCTCTCCAATTTCCCCTTGCCTAAGACTAAAAAGCAAGTTTCATTGAAAAATGTCAAAAGATCTGAAGAAATTGAACTGGAGACTGTTGTTACTTCCAAAGGTGATGAAGATCAAAGATATGCCATAAAGGGATTTGGTTTTGAAGATGACCGCCTCATGAATGGTAATTGGTTGAGAGAGCCGAATGCCGATGTAATTTTGCTGTTTTTCCGCATATTAGCAGTTTGTCATACTGCCATTCCTGAGGTGAATGAGGAGACGGGCAATTTTACATATGAAGCTGAGTCACCTGATGAAGGATCCTTTCTCGTAGCAGTGAGAGAATTTGGCTTTGAGTTTTGTAAGAGGACTCAGTCAAGTATTTTCGTACGAGAAAGAGTTTCTGAGTCAGAGCAAGTTGTTGAAAGGTAAGCATTCGTGAAAACTCTTATGCTTATCTATTTCATTTTCTTTTTTCCACCTGTTTTTAGTGACCTTCCAAAATTTGCTTTTGTCTTTCTTCGTTTATGAACTTTTGGGTGAATTATACAGGGAGTACAAACTCTTGAATCTGCTGGATTTCACGAGTAAAAGAAAGCGTATGTCGGTGATTGTGCGTGATGAGGAGGGCAAAATTTTTCTTCTGTGCAAAGGAGCTGACAGGTTAGCCTACAGAGTTTGTTTTTTTGCCGATGATGCTCACTGTTAGCTTGAAATTCCATTCAAGCTGGTGAGCTTTAAACTCGAGTTATAATGACCATCTTCTTCCAAAGAACAAGCTAGCAAAAAAACATATGTATGCTCTCATAAAGAGATTTCCAACATCTCATAAAATTTTGACATCCATTTTTATCTTGCTTGGTTATGCAGTATCATATTTGATCGTTTGTCCAAGAATGGGAAAATGTATTTGGAGCCTACTACCAGACATTTAAATGATTATGGAGAAGCTGGTTTGCGAACACTAGCTCTGGCTTATAGAAGGCTCGATGAGCAAGAGTACTCTGCTTGGAACAATGAGTTTCAGAAAGCCAAAGCAACTGTTGGGGCTGACAGAGATTCAATGCTTGAACGAGTGTCAGAGCTTATGGAAAAAGAGTTGATTCTTGTTGGAGCCACTGCTGTTGAAGACAAACTGCAGAAAGGGGTAAACTTTATCATTTCCTTACAGTCAATATATAGTGCTGTTTTCTCTACTTCAAATCTTCATCCAAATTCAACTTTTTACTCTCATCAGGTTCCCCAATGTATTGATAAACTTGCTCAAGCTGGTCTCAAGATCTGGGTATTGACGGGGGATAAGATGGAAACTGCAATCAACATTGGGTCTGTCTGCCACAAATTATTCATGAGTCATGACACTTTCATTTCTTTCGTAAATAGTTAAGGTTAAACTAACTCAAAAGTGCCTCTGTAATAAAGTATAACGAAACTGTTTTTTCTGTTATACAGATTTGCCTGCAGTTTGCTTCGACAGGGCATGAAGCA